>NC_057759.1:6834470-6858541 GCF_004010195.1 Chiloscyllium plagiosum | reverse complement strand
CTTGCCCATGTCCACAGAACCGCCTGTCCGTCCCTCTAACTAGAGAGTCCCCTATAACTAACGCTCTCCTCCTCTCCCCCTTTCCCTTCTGAGTCTCAGAGCCACAGACCCCTTCCATGCAGCTTACACCTGCAACGCTGTCCCCCCCAACAGTTTCCAAAGCTGTATACTTATTTTTTAGGGGAACGACCACAGGGGAACCCTGCACTGCCTGCTTCTTCCCCTTCCCACCTCTAACTGTTACCCAGCTACCTCTGAGAATGACCATTTCCAAAAGATAGGGAAAAGAAGGGAGCTGTCAAGTATCCATGAACTAGAAATTGATAATTGAGTGATTGACAAACTGTTGAGCAAATCGAAATCCAATAGGAGTAAGGAACATGTGGACTTTCGAGCTCAGTAATTGAAGTATAAAGATGTTTACCAGAGATCAATAGCTGAATGATGGACAGCAATGAATGTGAGGTCGGTAGGAAAATTGTGAAGATGACAATTGAAGCTGTGAGACTGGTGACGTTGGTTTGGAAAAACGCAAACCAAAATATTAAGACAACCTGTGTTGGAGGTGGTGCCATAGAACTCCTGGTAGTGTAACTCGCTAACAGATAATGGTAAGTGAATAAATCCAGCTCATTGAGTAATGGCGAAAGTCAAGCAAAGGGAGCATACCGTGCGATACTTAAATTGGGCAAACTACACGTTAGAGCTGTAAATGTCTTATCCTTTGAATTTTAGTCAGGAAAATAAGAAGATGAGTACATTGAGTGATCAGGAGAGAATTAGGTCCAGAAGTTCTGGGCTAACGTGTTTGAAAAAAATGGAGCGATGGAAAGCTTGCATAATGAGTGCTGGGAAGTTCACATTGATGGGAACACTGAGTGATTGAGTGACTGACATTGGGAGGATACAGGTGATTGAGAAGTGGAAAGGTTGGGATCCTTGACAAACACTGACTCATTGGAATAACCCCCACAGATTGCCATAGCCAATTCATGAAAGCACGATGAATGGGAGGTGGGAAATGCTTTGTGTAAGTGGATGGGACTTGGACAATGGGAGTGAATAAATGGATTGCAAAGGAGAAGCGATAGTTATTATTTCATGTTGGTAGTTTGAGATTGAGTTGTGCAAACGATGAAAGAATGACAGATCACAATGATGAGGGCTGATAATCATAATGGGAGTTTATTTAGGAGGAGAGAATGAGAAGTAATAGAGAACAGCAGACCTTTCACCAATGCAGGGAGTGCGAAAACAGAAACTTTAAGGAAGTTTGGAGGAATTAGGTAGAGGAACTCACTGAATGGGGGATAAATGGTCCATTGTAACGCATTTACATCATTTTCCTCAAAGACATCTACAACTGTTTTTCCTCACATCCTCCCCAAACCAATTAAATACATTATTGTGTGATGGATGAACTGTTAGTAACCTTCTCGTCTCTTTCCATCTCCATTAGCAAACCTAATGACCATCGTAATTCTGTCCCAGGGAAACTGTGGCCTCTCTAGATGTACTGGCCGCTATCTGGTGTCCATGGCAGTGGTGGATTTGCTCGTCATCATCTTCTGTGTGATCCTAAACTATCTGGGATCTTTCCATTTCCCGGTCTCCTTCCTCAACCACTACTACGTCTGCAGTTTGAACAGCATCATGAATGCAGCAGTGGTGGACAGCTCAGTCTGGCTTACTGTCGCCTTCACTTTTGATCGCTTCGTGGCTGTCTGTTGTCCCAAGTGGAAGGTCCGATACTGCACGGAAAGAACAGCAGTTTGGGTAATCCTGACCATCTGCACAGTGAGCTACCTGAGAAACATCCCACGCTACTTCACTTATGAACCTGATCACAGTCGTGGACCATTTCCCCTCTGCCGCCTCCGTAACCTGTGTACCAAAACCCCCTGGGCAACGTATCTGTGGTCAGCCACCGTCTTTACGCCCCTCATTCCTTACGCATCCATCTTACTGCTGAACGCTCTGACCGTCAGACACATCCTGGTGGCTAGTCGTATCCGCAAGGGATTCCGGGGTCGAAGCCATCATGGGAATGGTGGAGACCCAGAGATGGAGAATCGAAGGAGATCCATCATCCTGCTCTTTGCCATATCAGGCAACTTCATCGTGCTATGGATGACCAGGGTGGTGGATTTTGTGTTCCAGGAGATGTTGCTGAACTTGAGCTCAATGCGTTTAGTCACCGACATAGGGGAGATGCTGATGTATCTGAGCTCCTGCACCAACACTTGCATTTACACTCTCACACAGGCAAAGTTCAGGGAGGCAATGAGGCGCATGATAACCCATCCCATTATTCATTGCCTGAAGTTCCTGAGAGGCTAGAATGCCAAACCATGTCAGTGAACTCAGTGACCCACACCAGTCCGTAGTGGGCTGAGATGGTGAGAGTAATGTTAATGGCTGCAGGAAAGAGTCCACATTCAGATAATGTACTTCTACCACGGAACCCCCACCCAGATTCAGGAAAATCAAATGCATTTGTGAATGGATTTAGACAGCAGTGGACATGGAACTGCAAAATCAATAGCTAATTATCAGTTGGGAATTGTACACACGTTTGTCAAACTAACGGTGTCACACCATTTGAGATTCACATTGATCCTCACTTTCCCCTGTCCACCATCTGCAATGCACAAGAGAGGAATGTTATGAAATACACTTCTCTTGCCTGAATGGGTGCAGATCCAACAACACTAAAGAAGCCCATCACCATCCAAGAAAAAACAATCCACTTGATTGACGCAAATATATACACATCCACTTGCTCTACCATTGACACTCATTAGCAGCAATGAGTACCATCCACAAGATGCATTGCAGAAATCTGCCAAAGATCCTGAGATAGCACCTTCCATACCCTTCAGCACTTCCATCAAGAGATACTGAAACACCAAATAATATGACCAGGAATAGGCCACTTGGCCCTTTTGACCTGCTCCACCATTCAATATAATCATCCATCTCAATCCCTTGTTTTCCCACTTTCTTCATGCCCTTTAATATCTTTAGCCTTAGGAACTATATCTAACTCCTCCTTGAAAACAGCCAATATTTGGGTCTCAAACATTTTCCGTGGCAGAGGCCATAGGCTCACCACTTCCCTGATGCAGACGATTTCTCCCATCACAGTCCTAAACGCCCCACCCCTGTATCCTTAGACTGTGACCTCTGGTTACAGACTCACAGAGTCATAGATTCATATGACACCTTCAGACCAACTCATCCATGCTGACCAAGTTTCCCATATGACTGCATTCGGCCAGTATTCTTCTAAAAATTTCCTGTTTGTCTACCTTTCCAAATATCTTTTAAATGCTGTAACTATAAGACTTTTAAGACTTTCTCTTCTCACCTTAACAAATGCCCCCCAGAATTCAATTCCACTACACCAAGGCAAAAATTTGCTATTCACCTTGTCTATGCACCTTATGATTTCGAAAACCTCCATAAGGTCGCCATTCAACATCTATGCTCCAGGATGTTAAAAAGTCACAGTCTATCTAGTGTCTTCCTTTAACTCCATATATCTGGTATCATTAAAATCCATGCTTCATCTAATATGCCTGGCCCTGTTCGAATTTTATACGTTTCTCTGAGATAAATCCCCCATTCTTCTCAACCCCAGAGAATACGGAATCATACATCATAGAAACAGATACTTCAACCCAAAATCATGTCTATACCCTTCATGATTTTGTAAATCTCAATCAGGTCCCCCCTCAATCTCCTTAATTCTAATGAAAATAAATCTAACCTACTCAACCTCTGTTCATAGCTAGCACCTTCCTTACCAGGCAGCATCCTCGTAAACTTTCTCTGCACCCTCTACAAAGCGTCCACATCCCTTTTGGCAATGTGGCGACCAGAACTGTACACAGTACTCTAAATTCGGCCGAATCAATTCTCTTGTAAAATTTTAACATGACTTGCCAGCTCTTAAACTCAATACGCCGTCCGATGAAGGCAAGCATACTATATGCCTTCTTGACCACTCTATCCACCTGTGCAGCAAACTTCAGGGTACAATGGACCTGCACTCCCAGATCTCTCTGTCCATCAACATTTCCCAAGGCTCTTCCATTCATTTACATGAAGGATGCAGCGCTGATCCCTGTGGGACCCCAGCACATCAAGACTTCCAATCTCAGAAGCAACACTCCAGCATTAATCTTTACCTCATATTTAACAGTCATTTTGTATCCAGTTTGCTGTGGATCCCGTGGGCTTGCACTTTATCAATCAGCCTTCCACCTGGGAAATTGTAAAAAAAAATCAGAAGAACTTACTGACGGATTGGATGAGGGGGAATTTGGTAAGTGCCTTCAGGAAAGTTTCCTCAAGCAGTATATTGAGTGCCCTACTTGGGAAGGGGCAAAGCCAGAAAAATAGTATTAGGAATTATGGCAGGACAGGTGATGGAGGTGACAGTGTAGGAGGACTTTGCACTAGTTCTATTAATTTTAAAATAGTTCTGGTGAGGGACAACACTGATTCACAGTTTCATGTTCTAAATTGGAGTAAGGCGAATTCTGATGGAATTAGACAGGAGCTTGCAGGGTTTGCTGGCAAAGGGACCTCCAGCAAACGGGAGGCCCATCACAGTGATATACAAGAATAACGAGAATCCATGAAGGTGCATACAAAATACAGGAGTTATTGATAAAGGAAATCAGGAGGGCGGAATGGGTGTACGGGATAGCCTTGCCTCAGAAGATGAGGTGTAATCGAAAGCGATTATTTAAGATTATTAGAAAACAGGCCGTTCGGCCCAACAGGTTCACACCGACCCTCCGAAAGGCAACCCCCCAGACCCAATCCCCTACATTTACCACCTAGCACTATGTGCAATTTGGCATGGCCAATTCATCTAACCTGCACATTTTTGGACTGTGGGAGGAAGCCGGAGCACCCGGTGGAAACCCACGCAGACACGGGAAGAATGTGCAAGCTCCACACAGACAGTTGCCTGGGGTGGGAATTTAAACCAGTCTTTGGCACGGTGAGGCAGCAGTGCTAACCATTGTGCTACCGTGCCACCCACAAATTATTAAATGAAAAAGAATAACTGAATAGACAATTGAACTCCTCAAAGACCAAAGTGAAAATGTATGTTGGAATCGCAGGAGTCACAAAGTCGACAACGAATATATTTCCTCTGTGTTCATTATGGAGAATATGTGAAGACTTGGGAAATTGTGGAAGTTAATGATGATATCTTGGCGGCATTCCATATCACAGTAGAGGAGGTTTGAATATATTAGATTGCATGAAAGCGGATTAATATGCAGGTGCTGAACAGATATATCCAGAAATACTGTCAGAGTCTAAAGATGAAATTGTGGAGGGGCCTGGCTGATATTTTCATTCCTCATCAGCCACAGGTGAAGTCCCTGATGATTGAGGGTGGGGGACACACAGCAGCAAGGAGAGCTGCAAAGAAACACCTGGGAACTATACACCAGTTCTTGATCAGATTCTGAGAGAAGATGTACATGCATTTGGAAATATAAGGTTTTACTATTTATAGTCAACATGGCTTTGTGCACGGGAGATCATGCGTCACAAATTTGTTGGAGTTATTTGACAAATGGACCAGAACGTTTATTAGGGAAGTGTGGTAAACGTAGATTATATGAATTTCATTAAGGCCTTTGGTAACTTTCAGCATAGTAAACTGCTCTACAAGGTTATATCGAATGGAATCCAGAGTGTACAGGCAAATTCGGTATACAGTTGGCCTGATGGTAGGAATCAGAGAGTAACAGTGGAAGGATGAGTGTCAGACTGGACGCCTGTGACTAGTGGAGTACCTCAGGTGTCGGTGCTGGGCCTGTCTCTGTTTGTTTTCTACACCAATGACTTGCATGAAAATGTACAAGGCATGATTAACACATTTGCAGATGATATTAAATTGGGAGTTCTCGTGCACAATGAGGAAGGTTATCAGAAATTGCAGCAGGATCTTGATCAACTGGGGAAGTGGGCCGAGAAAAGGCAAATGAGGTTTAGTATAGATACGTCTGAGGACTTGCATGGTAGAACGTCAAATAGACAGGGTCTTACGAACAGAAGGATTTTGGAGTTCAGGTGCACGGTTATCTGAAAGTGGAGACACTGGTAGATAGGTCAATGAAGAAGGCTTTTGGCGAACTTGCCTTCATCAGTCAGAGCATTGCGTATAGAAGTTTGAAAGTTACATTGCAGTTGTGCAGGCCGCATTTGGATTATTGTACTAGATTTTATTAAACTGAAAAATGTGCAGAAGAAATTTACAAGAATGTTGCCGGGATTCAAGGGCCTAATTTATAGGGAGTGGTCAGACAATATGGACGTTTCTCTTTAGTGTGTAGGAGATGGAGGGGGATTTATAGAAGTGTATAAGACTTTGAGAGGCATGTATAAGGTGAATGCATTAAGTCATTTCCCCAGGGATAGTTTGGAAAGGGCTTCAGTTTAAAGTTGGGGGGGCAAAGAGTATAAGGGAACGTGAGGGACAACCTTTCTATACACAGGGTGGTATGCATATGGATTGAGCCACCAGAGGAAGTGGTTGAGGTGGGTATATCAACACTTTTAAAAGGCATTTGGACAAATAAGTGGGTAGGAAAGGTTGAGAAGGATATGGGCCAAGAGCATGGAAATGAGATTAGCATTGGACATTTTGGGCAAAGGGCCTGTGTCTGTGTTGTATGACTCAATGACTCTATGATTGTAAGTATATAGAAGACATCAACTGCAGTATATATATCAATTGAAGTATTCCTTAAATTAATAATGTAGTCGTAACTGATATAGACTCTGTACATTCCATTCATGAGCACACCAACCCCAAACGTTCCCCTCTAAGCATCATACCATCCTGACTTGGAAATGTATCACCGTTCATTCAGAGTCATTTGATCAGAATCCTGAAATTTCTTCCTAAACAGGTGTGGATCTACCAACATCATATGGATTGCAGCACTCAGTAAGGTAGCTCACCAACACAACGCTGGCCAGCTCGTGACCCCAGACCTTGGTTAAAACTGGCTCCTGCAATGAGAAAGGCTGATGATGAAGGCACGCGAGTCCCAGTGGATCTAAAATCTCTAAACATAGCGTCTCTGTTTGAAACAAAGGTGGAAGTCAAAAAGCAGGAAATCGTGTAACCACCATGA
Organism: Chiloscyllium plagiosum; assembly: GCF_004010195.1. Taxonomy (NCBI): domain Eukaryota; kingdom Metazoa; phylum Chordata; class Chondrichthyes; order Orectolobiformes; family Hemiscylliidae; genus Chiloscyllium; species Chiloscyllium plagiosum. The sequence goes on along the minus strand of NC_057759.1, from coordinate 6,851,366 downwards.
TGTCACTCCTGAATATCAGAACTACGCCACCTCCCTTAGCTTCCTATCTGTTGTTCTGAATATTCTGGCAGGAAGCTGGAAAAACACAGGAATCCTGGCAGCATCAGAAGATGCACAAGTCGACATTTCGGGTGTAACCCTTCTGGAGGCCCACTCCTCGTCCTGAAGAATGGTAAGACCCGAGACGTCGACTTTTGCACCTACTGGTGCTGCCTATTTTGCCATGTTCATCCAGCCTCCTTCCTGTCTACTTTGGATTTCGTCACCTGCGGTTTTTTTTTGTTTCTTCTGAATAGTCTGTCACCCCAGGATAATTAACTCGCAGTCTTGATCATGCTGTAACTTGTCTGCATAATGGCTAATAAATCATATTCATTCATGATGATTTGTGCCGTTAACTTACCGACCTTGTTACGAATCATAAAAGCATTAAAGTAAAGTAAAGGGTTTTGTGATTTACACATGACAGAAGTGAAACTATCACTGTATTCTAACAGATGAAAGGCTTAACAGACAATCAATTTTTCAATGTATAATTTCAGTTACATCACACTGTAAATTGTTGCTATAAATTCTATGTTACGATCGAGCCCTCCACAATCACCTGATGAAGGAGCGTCACTCCGAAAGCTGGTGTGCTTCCAATTAAACCTGTTGGACTATAACCTGGTGTGTGATTTTTAACTTTGTACTCTTATGTTAGTTTTCATACCCTCAAGATTTCCTATATCTCTATTGATATCTCCTTAATTGTCCTTCCCTTTTCCTTCTTTTATTGTCGGCCTTGCACTTAAACCCTCCTGCACACACGCTAACCTGCTGCTTACCTTTTTTATTTACTATCATACTTCCTTTCATTATCCGGTTCACTTCCCCCAATTCACTCGGGTACCTTGTCAAAGGATTTGCTAAAACTGACACAAACAAACATCTACCGCACTGCTGTCATCTACTTTCTAGGTCAACCTTTCAAAAAACTCAGCAGAATTCGTGAAACCTGATTTCCATGCACAATATCATGGTGTAAGGTGGGCGTGTTTTTAGAGCGAACTTAGGTCTATAGGTTGTCAGATATGTAGTGCTGACACGGAAGGGCGTTGAAATTCAGTACTCCCTAGTTCCAACTCTCCTGCTGTACCAGCTCCTTTGACTGCCTCATCAGCTTCTGTTTCACACTCACTTTGTGATGGCCCTCTCTTGTGGTCCCATAGTGTTTCCATTTTCCAAGGCTTGATCCTGTAGTTCATTATTGTCGTGACCATTTTTAATCTTGGACCTTGATGAAAGCATTCACCTCCAGGAATAAAATATGATAACCTATGCTTCAGGAGCAGGGCTAAAACTGCATTTTCTGCATGGGCAACGACGACAGGAATTAACTGATTGAGTAGCTTTCTCCATGATAACATCGTGAAATGGTTGTTCAATTACAATACAGGAAGGCAGATCGCGTTAATGAGGACTCTCAAATCAACCAATAAAATGCTGCCTTTCGTGCAATAGCAAAGTGCCAGCAGAATAGTTCTGAACTGCATTTGCCGAGGCACTGGGATGAAACCAGTGATTCTTTAACTCGACACAGTACTGTATGTGGTGAAGAAAGAAGTATTTGCTACAAAACTGCAGTGTGCACAAAATGATGTATCACCCAAAATCTAACAAACAGGGGACCGTCATGAATATTGGATGTCCAATAACTGCACAATTTTCTGCAATGTCGTGGCCTGTCCCTGACAACTCTAGAGTTTATGTGCAAATAACAAATTCTGGAGATTGCAATGGGTCAGACAGCATCCATGGAGGGTGGGGACAGAGAGGGAGAGAGAGAGAGAGAGAGAGAGAGAGAAAACGTTTCGAGTCTCGATGACTGTTCATCAGAGCTGTCGTGAAGTGTGAAGTGGGACAGCATTTCTGCTAAAATGTTGGGGAGGGGGAAAATGGGAATTGTGAGTGTAAAGTGCTCGTGGAGAAAAGATGTTGACAGTTCAAATTTAGTTGTCGGGATATGAGACTGGCAAAACAATGGTATGTCTCCTACCAGACGTGAATGGCCAGACAGTCCCATTTCGATGGAGATACAAAGAGTGAGGGCATGATAACATAATGTAACAAGCTAAAGGAAAATGGAAAAATTGGGAGTTGGCTCACATTTTGAGTGTGTTCAACTCAATGCAGTATTATGCCAGAAGGCTGGAAGGTGCCTAGTCTAAAGATGAGACGAGTGTTGCAGTGAATAACAGTACAACCTGCAGGAACAATATCTCATCTTCAGAGCTGGAGGGTTGGCTCTGGGATGAGATGCGGGAGGGAGGTTTTGGAAACTGACTGAAGCCAATGTTGATGCTGTGTCGAGTTCCAAATGGAAGATGAGGCGTTCTTCCTCGGCACTGCCCTCTTGACCAAACCTACCTGTGCATCGTCCTCCCCATGTAACCAGTCCACCCTCACCACCAACCGATGAAAATTAACTCCAACTTGTGTCTGCCTAGCACTATCCCACCTACCTTACACGCAAACCACATTTATCTCTCAGCCCTCTCCCCTATCCACATTCCTGATTAAGAGCTTAGATCCAGAACGTCGACTATCCGGCTTCTTGGATGCTGCTGACCTACTGTGCTTTTTAAGCACCACACGTTTTGACACTGAATTTCTAGCATCTCTAGCCCTTACTATTTCCTTTTTTTCACGTAGAGTTGTTAACATTGTGAATAAAATCGAGTCGAACTGCGAATCAATTCTGTGTCTCTATGTCAGCCTCACCAACAATATCCTTGGTAAAGTGTTCTTAATATGTAAACTGGTCGAAATGTCTGAAGCACAAATATTTGAATATGGCCTAAATCAGGATCTTTAACATAATATCTTAATGTCACATGATACCCTACAATCCCTGTTGCCAGGAATAAGCCATCCAGTTCGTGTGGTGGAAAATATTCTGAGGGACTTAGGCATTCGCTTATGGAATAAACCTGATGCATAATTGAATGCCTATGGCAGTCAATTACAACGATAAGTCTGGTCCCCGAATGCAAAAGCAGAATTGTTTGATTTTTGTTTTTAACTGGAATCCTACGGAAAGAATGCTTATTGAAAAGAGTTTAAAAGAAACATTCCGAAATATGTATGTGCTTGTAAAGTACAAGGTTTTCACACACGAGGGGACAGTCTCAGAATTTAGTGAATAGTTAAATGTCAAAATAAAGAAAATACCTTTAGTGGCTAGACAGGTGAAAACAATTTGTCTTCAAATACTGTCCTAATAAGGATTCGAGTATTGCTTTATCTCTTTTTTGGTTTCTCTTAATTGCGTGCACAAACTTTGCCAGTCAGGTATGCTCGGCAAAAGCTCACTCACATACTGACATTAGATTTGATTAGGTAAAAACAATGACTGCAGATGCTGGAAACCAGAATCTGGATTAGTGGTGCTGGAAGAGCACAGCAGTTCAGGCGGCATCCAAGGAGCAGCGAAATCGACGTTTCGGGCAAAAGCCTGATTCCTGATGAAAGGATGCTGCCTGAACTGCTGTGCTCTTCCAGCATCACTAATCCAGAGATTAGATTTGATTAACTACAGTGTGGAAGCAGGCCCTTCAGCCCAACAAGCCCACACTGACCCATTTCCCTCTAACAAATGCACCTAACACTATGGGCAATTTAGCATGGCCAATTCACCCGACCTGCACATCTTTGGAAAATGTCTATATCAATTATTTGTCCCCTTTTACTGAAATTTAAACTTTTATAATGCTCAGGTCTCTCTATTTTTGGAGAATTTATATGCTCCTCTCCTGGATCCATCAATATCCCTTTCTTCCTTCGTTATCCATTATCGTGCTACTTCTCTTGTTAAATATGCATGTACCAGTCAGGGTTGGCCATTTGTGCAGATCCTCCATTCACTTCTCTTTTTTTAGCAATTGCCTATCCACTGATATCTCTTTATGTGCATTTAAAACTGTTAAATTGCCTCTAATACCATCATAATTTCCTTCGCTTAGATGCAGGACCTAACTGTCAGATTGAAGTATGACTCTCCAGATTTCAGTGAAGAATTTCATCATATGACAGTCATTCCTCGCCAAGGGGCATTTCACAGCTAAACTGTTGGATACTCTTCTTTTCTCATCATACAATACACAGTATTCTCATTATGCAAAACACTCTAAGATTTGTTCTTGATTTGACTTGACCAATCTATATGCAGATTGAAGTTGCTCATAATTAAACCTGGGCCTATGTCACTTGTATCTCTGTTTTCTATTTTAATGCAGTCTCCAATATTACAACTGCCAATATTACATAAAACGCATACTACCGTCTTCTATTTCTTGGTATGTCTAAGCCCTTCCAACATTCAACTTCACAGGAGCTAATATCTTTCCTCACTATTACATTCATGTCATGTTTAATGCAATTTTACTGAATAAGGGAAGTTAAGAAGGGATGAGGGGCAAGTATGCAAAGCTCGGTTGGGAAAATATATTAAAAGAAATTATAATACATAAGGAAAGGATATTCTTTTTTAAAAAGTAGCTATTATATGACTCGGAACAAAGTTATACTCTTTAAATTCCAAAAGCTTTTAAAAGGAAGATCATAATTACATAGGCATGAAAGCATTTTGAGTAATTACGTGGAATGTGCAGATTATAAAATGCAATAAGGCAAATACATGTATAGATAATGAAACTGATAAGAGAATATGAATGCAGTTTTGTGAATCAAATGTAAAATATTCCATCGGTGCACAGAATAATTTCATTTCAGCTGAATTCGTTTATGAATTAGATACGAGAATTATAACAGGGATTAATGAATGCTTGAGAAGGCAAATGATTATCTTTCATCGGTTTTTACTGTGGACAAAACCAGAAATCTTCTAAATGAAAAGATCCAAGTGGCAAACGAAAATGAGGAGTTGTTGGAACCTAACATTAGAAATGATTACATAGGTTAAACTAATGGGTCTGAAAGGGTGTGATATATAGAGAGAGAATGCTCAAGGAGATGGCGAACACAAGAATCTAATCAATTACGATTTTCCAAAATTACATATAATCTGGAATGATGTCTGTTGATTGGAAAGCAGCAAACGTCATAACACTATTTAATAAGGGAGATATAGATAAAACTATAACTTCAGACAAGCTATCCTTACATCAATGACAGAAATTGATTAAGAAGGATGGGATAAGTAGAGACTTACTGATAATGATCTGATGGGGTCTACGAATCATGGATTTGTAATTGGTAAATCGTGTTTGACAAACCTGCATGACATTTTCCAATATTTTAACAGCAAAGTTGAGAAAGGATGACAGATAGATAAAATGTGTGTCCATCTTCAGATGCTGTTAACTAAATTCCATCTCAGGTGTTTGTTTAGAGGCAGGCTGTGACCAGTCAAGTATTGGATCAATACTATTCACTGTATAATTCCATGATTTGGAGATGTGGACCAACAATCATATTTCCAAATTCTTTGATGAGACAATACTAAGATGAAATACATGTTATGGGAAAGTTTCAGAGTTTTAAAAAGGCTAAGTGGGCGGGAACAAGGCAGATGGAATATAGTGTGACAAAATGAAACTAAGTGTCCTTCTCGATAGATTGTTCAAGCCTAACATGCAGCTATAATAATTTGCTATCGTTACCATTTATTGCCAAATGACTTGAGTCCAGGAATACCAAAGCCTTGCTTGAATTTCTTAGGAGCTCTGTGACATCCGAAAGCCAGAAGAGCATGCGCAATGTTTGCTCTCTGTCTCAGAAAAGATATTGCCTTCGGTTGAATACAGTATAGGTGTTCTTACATTGAGTGACATTCCTATGAGGAAACATTGAGGATAATTGGCAGAATTCTTGAAAATTCTGAAAACTGAGAGGTGATCTCATCAAAACTTACATAGCACTTTTTTTTAAGAGAGCACATGTACGGGAAGATGTTCCACACGGTTGCAGAGATTTGGAAGGTGGAAACAGGGCCAACATTTCTACGAAACATTGTGGTAATTTTTTTTCGCTCTGAGTTTGGGTGTTAGTCAATCTGTTGTGAATCTGTGGAATGCTCTACCAGAGAGTGTGATGAAGCCCATTCTGTGATTTTGTTTTTAAGTTAGAAGTTGGATGATTTCTAATTAACAATGACATACATCAATTTGAGGATGGGGTGGGTAAAGACATCGTTGACTTTGATCAGAAATGATCTATTGATTGATGGCTAGAACGCTTAGAAAACATCTTGCTCTCCTCATACCTTCCTCAATGTCAAAAACAGAAAACATCATGCAACCTTCCTTCTTTCAGAATAATATTGGTTAGTGCCCAAAAAATGGAAGTGCGTAATTCAATCGGGAGAGCTTCACAGTGAGGGAATTTGTAAGCAATGTATAATATATCCATGCAGAAATTGAGGACTGCAGAGGCTGGAAATTAAAGTCGAAAAATGTGGTACTCGAAAAGTGCAGCAAATCCAGTAGCATCTGAGAAGAAGGAAAATTGACATTTCATGCGTAAGCCCTTTATCAGGAATCTTCGGCTAAAGCATGAAATTTCAACTTATGTTCTATACATGAACTGGTAGAGCTGATACTATTACATGCCACGCTACAGCTATGCAAACGCTTATCACCGAATGCTGAAAATTGTAGACACCGCAGATTGCATATGGCATCGAAAGTAAGTGCAGGTGAGGGACGTTCTCTGATGCCTCCTATCAGTTAATGAATCCTCTAACATTTGCAAGTGGATATATTAGCATATTATCCATTTCTTCTCTAAACTTCCTCTGAGTCACAGCATAGATACCAGTGTTTGTGCAGCAACTCAGTACCTGGAGTATAAATCCTATTTAATGCACAAAACGAATTGGATTCCGAGGAACACATCTTAAAAACCACAATCGCCACCAAATAGTATTAACCATTAAGATTGTCCATAACAGAATGAAATTTACTGAGATGACAAAAAGTAAAATGATTGATTTCCTTCAGCTTTCCATCTCTGGGTCCCTGAGATTTTCTCCACCACTGTCACCCCGAAGTCTTCTGCGGACTCTGCTGCCTAGTAAGATGTGTTTTACGGTTAACGCATTCGGGAGCCGAATCAGAACAAAGGGAACCCATAGGGTAAAAATATAATGAAGGAACTCGACTGTGGCCCAGACCCCGGATGTCATAACGTCATTTATAACATCGCAAAACCAAGGGAAGTTCTGAAACCAATACAAGCCTGTAAACATGTAATATCAGAAAATATTCTTTAAACAACTTATCACTGCCACGGTTACCAAAATTACAGTCACTGTTTTCTCTGTGCAATATTTGCTTTTCAGCTTCTGACAACAGATGGCTACAAAGCGATCAAATGTAAAGGTGACAGTGAACCACACAGTCTGCAGGTGCATAAATGAGGACAGCATGAATATTACATAAAGGAATGTTCAGGACAAAAATGGACCGTTCCTTATAAACAATAGGAATTTGCGTTAAAATCAGATCGAAGATAACGACCAGTAAATCTGCTGCAGCCATAGCCACATGGTAACGACTGACACATTTGGGAAGACCACATTTTCCGTGGAACAATATTGCAATCATTAATAAATTAACTGGATGAAAGAAAACGAGAACAGAAGAACAGTTACATTAGGCCATGATATGCCTGTCAGATGAATTGATTATTCCTTTTTATTTACTTAAAAGATATTACTTCTAACACAAAGTTATATGAACTTACATCAACGTGGTTTCCTGTTGTAGCCAGACATTACAATTTCAGCAACTGAACTTGACAATTGACCAAGAGAAAAATAGAAAATGATGGAGAACCTCAGCACAAATATCATTACCTCTACAAACAAAACAACGTTAACATTACTTGTGCAGTGAACCTTTCTTCCGATCAGTAATGAGAGGTCATAAGTGAAGGAATGAATTTTGGCATCATTTTTGATTCCATGTTCAGAAAAAAAATTGTACATTGACACGTGTGAACCAATTGAGTCAGGTGCATTGTCAGAGGAGTCAAATGACCCCAATTGAATATATTCCAAACGACCTTTGTAGAAAATCTAATGCAGCAAAATTGATTTTGCATGGCATAGACTGGCTCTACTGTAGAGGATCCATGAAATCAGTAATTTCCAGGTCCAAGTGTCTTGGTGAAGATTGATGTGTATCATAAATTCTACATAACATGGTCGTTTTTCAAACTATTACTAACTGGATTGCTTTTGAACATGGAAAGATATTAATTATCCTAACAGCAATCAAGCTCAATAAAAGTAAAGAAAAAAAAGTGTGCTCATCTGATTATCGAATATCTACGGGATATGGGCCTCCAAAAGAATGAAAAAATTACAAACACGTACACTATTGTAAATGCAAAATAAAAATTTAGAATGCATTGCAGCAGGACTTGATAAAAAGCAAAATGGTCGGCAAGTTGGAAAGTACCAGGCAACAGAATTCAATAGCATAAAATAAGTAATTGCAAATTATTCCACAGAACCTGCGATAAAAAAGTTCTTACCTTGAAGGATTAATAATATTATGATGCAAGAGATTAATATTTGGGGACAACCACACATTTTGCTATGTACTATAGACGAATTATAGGTAAAATCGGTTTCATTGAGTAAAGTTTGAACTATTTATTCAAATGACCATTTTGTAAATGTACAATTGACAATTGAAACAAGTTATAGCAATACCCTACCCGAATTAACTCAAATTTCCTACCTGAAGAATCAATTTCATTAATTTACAGGTAAAACGTTTCCTTGTGAATGGAATGAATATATGGTGACATCAATTTACTGGGAATAGCAACTACAGCGAGCATCATGTAGTAAACCTTCTGTACTACAATGAGGAAATCAGGTACCTGCCATTAAAAATTGAAAACATCATACATTGTTTCTTCCTTTCCTGAAATTGGCAGATTACTATTTGTGTTGGAAATGGTACTCCCGCTGTCACAGTGGAATGGCATGCTGAAGGGATTCGCTTATCAATAGAACAGTAATGGTCCTCAATGACGCAATCCCATAATACAGGAGTGAACATTAATTACAGTGAATTAACAAAGTTTCAGTTAAACCATGTCCAAGCAAGGTCCTTTATAGCTTTATTTTACATAGGAACATATATACCAGAATTAAAAATCACATAACACTAGATTATAGTCCAATAGGTTTAGTTGCAAGCACTAGCTTTTGGAGTGCTGCTCGTTCAGCAAGTGATTGAGGAGTATAAGATTGAAAACACAAAATTTATAGCAAATGTTTACAATACGATGTAACTGAAATTATAGATTGAAAAAGACCTGGATTGTTTGCTAAGTCTCTCATCTTCTAGAATGACCATTTTGGTTTCAGTTCTTTCATTTGTAAATTCTAGAACTTTTGTTAAAGTTACATTCTCAATGGAATTTTAGCAGTGGCTGCCATGTTGGTCCAGATGATGCATTGAAGGTGTGAGGTGCCCAGTGTGAGGCTATCTGTGCCCCAATGTTCAAACTGACTCTAATCCAATAAAAAGGACTTACAGAATATTAGATGGATTCATGCAGTTTTTGAGCAAACTAAAGTGTAATTCTGCATGGACAAATTCACCCTACAAACTTAGATATGTGTGTGGGGTGTATGAGCGTCTGTGAGAGGGTAAGTGTATGTATATGCGTGTGAGTGTGAGTGCAAAGGGGTATAAGTCTGTGAGTTGATGCACGTGTGTGCGTTAGTGTGGGCATATATGTGTGAGCACATGGCATAGCATCTGCGTGAGTGTATGGGTTGTAGACCATACTCCCCTTGAGCTGAACAACCATTCCATGTTCTTTGCAATCTGCAACATATTATCAATGAGGATGAACACCTCACCAAGTCCTTCCTCACGCCTCCACTTCTCGCCTTTAAACAACCACAAAACCTCAAGAGGAATATTGTCCACTGCAAACTGTCTGGCTTTCAGGAAAACATCATACAACGCTGTCATGGTAGATGCTGCAAGATGTGTCAGAGTGTCGACACAGAGACCACCATTTTACGTGCAGACACCTCCAACCATGTACATCGCAGGTACTCATGTGACTCGGCTGACATTGTCTATCTCAGATGTTGCAGGTGAGGATGTCCTGATGCATGGCACATTGGCAAGATTTCTCGCACCACTCTAAATCTAGAGATCAAGTAGAGGCTCCAGCAATGGATGAATGGACACCACACAACAGTCAACAGACAAGATTGTTTCCTGCCAGTCTCGTCCTTATGGTGACCATTCTCTCTCATACACTCACACGTACACTCTGACAGACTTATACTCTGTTACACTCAAACTCACAAACATCCATATACATACACTCATAACACCCTCACGCCGCGCGCATACACGCACATGCACATAAGTTTGTGGGGTGAATTTGCATTTGCTGAATTATGTTTTATTTTGCTCAAAAACCGAATGAATCCATGGATCTGTAAATTCCCTTTTACGATTAGAATCAGCCTGAACACTGGGGCATAGACAGCCTCACACAAGGCACTTCACACATTCAAAGCATTATCTGGGCAAACATGGCAACTACTGTTTAAGTCCACTTGAAATGTAACTTTAAAAAAGTTCTGGGAATACGTGTTAGATTACCTACAGTGTGAAAACAGGCCCTTTGGACCAACCAGTCCACATCGACCCTCCGATGAGTTAATCCACCCAGACCCATGTCCCTCTGACTAATGCACTTAACACCACAGGCAATTTAGCAGGGCCAATTCACCTGACCTGAACATCTTTGGACAGTGGGTGGAAACCGGCGCATACCCACGCGGAGGACGTGCAAACTCCACACAGACCTTTGCCACAGGCTAGAATTGAACCTGTGACCCTGGTTTTGTGAGGCAGCAGTGCTAGTCACTAAACCACCATGCCACGCCTTGACAAAACTGAAACCAAAATGGCCATGCTAAACGATGGGAGACTTAACAAACAATCTGGGTCCTTTCAAATATATAATTTCAGTTACATCACACTGTAAGTTTCGCTATAAATTCTGTGTCTTACGATCTTATACTCCAAAATCACCTGATGAAGGAGCAGAGATCCGAACGCTAGTGATGGAAATAAACCTGTTAAACTATAACCTGGTGTTGAGTGTTTTTTAACTCTGTACAATCCAGTTCAACACCAACACCTGCAAATCATAGATATCAGATGCAACATCCGAAAAGGCATTTTGAAGCATGCGAGAAACAAGTAAAAAAATATCTGGACTGGTACACTCCTGTTGTGAAGCAGACCAGATCCCCTCAAAACATTTTAAGAAGGTAGCCCAGATCCTTATTTTTCCTTTCTTTTAAGGCAAGTGAAAAGTTGTTTCCAGGCGCAATGCAACTAGTCAAATTACTCGATGTCACTACATTGGCAATACAGGACTCTAACTTGTGGAATGTTTAAAAGAACATCTCTGAGGCACATGCACTAAGCAACTATACCGCCCTGTGGCCCAACACTTCAACTTCCCCTTCCACTCCACCGAGGACATGCAAGTCCTTTGCCTCCTCCATTGCCAAATACCAGCCAACTACCATCTGGAGGAAGACTGCCTCATCTTCTGTCTTGTGCCCTCTAACCTCCGGGACCAACGTCAGTTTCACCATGTTCTCTACTCCGACCTTATCCCAGATCCAACCCTCCAACACGACAGTGCCTTCTTGAACTGTCCTAACAGTCCAGCTTCCTTCCCACTTATTAGCTCCACCTTCTGTTCTGCGCTCTCACCATCGCCCCCCACCTACATCTACCTATCTCAATCTCAGCTACGTTTACCCCAGCCCCACCGCCTCCCAGTTCTCTCTCTGCCGCCGTACCTCATCCCCCTACATTCACAGTGAAGAGGTTCTGCTTGTAACGTCGGCTGTTCTGCTCCTCGGATGCAGCCTATTCGGCTTTACTTTTCCAGCACCACAATTTCTGTACTCGATACTCAGAAAAACACCTTTGTTTTCCCAAATACGAGTTAAAATACAACCAAAGGAAGATGAATTTAGAAAAAATGTAAGTCGACTGGAAATACAACAGAATAATAGATAGAGTAATTGTTATTTAATTAACTGTTCAAGTGTAGTAACACCCCATGAACACACCCCTTGGCAGAAAAGGAGACGTTAGATCCTGATTCTTCCGTGCAGTTCTCCAATCCAGGCAGATAAAACTTCAGGGGCAAATTCAGAGTGAATCGCCATCTGGAGACATGAACCGAAGCTTCCAACACTGTTGAGGCTCCAATAGCTTATTCTGAAACTGAAAAAAAAGATCTGAATCTTGAAGGTGGCCATAAATATTCAGGTTGCTTTAAAAAATCCAAAGCCTCAAACGCTGTTTTCTGAAATGGACTTCAGGAGGCTGCTTGTGACATCTCACTCAATCTCTGAAAAGAAAACAGAACAAAATAATCTCTTAAAGCTGTGGCATCATCACAACTTTACCTTAAAACAAAAGAACCGCCAAATATAACCATGTTTTCATTTTGTAAAATGCTCAGTCTAACTCTCTTAGTCGACTACTTTGCATTCACTACTGTAATCTTTTACAGTCTGTTTATTCCCAGCACTGAACGCCTTTGTTTTGCTTCCTTCATCCTGCCATGTGTACAATTTTCAAATCGAATGGTTGTAAAAATAAACATCATCTGAACAGTCTGAAACTTTTGTCGTTAAATTTCTCCCAAAACGTTAATGGCTCATGATTAGTATATACATAAAGGAGGTTGAGTGAGGCGAATTACTTAATATGAACGCAAGACAGAAAGATATTTCAGAGCGTGTATCATGTGAATATGCCCAAAACTTATTTCACCCATTCTCTATCTCACTTTCTCTTTTCCTACCGCTCTCTGATTCTCTCTTTTTTCTCTTTTTCTCGCTTGTTCTCTGACTCTTTGCTCCTCGAAGTCTTTTCCTCACTCTCTCTGTACCTATCTATTCTGTTTTCTCGACCAGTCTCTCTCTTTCCCTCTCACTGTCTCTTTCTTGTCTATATTTTCATGTGTTTCCCATTCTTTTCCTTTTTTCTTACGTACTTTCTCTACCCACTCATTCTTTTTCTCCCTTTTTTGACAATTACCTCTCATTCTCTCTCTTCCTGTCTCCTCTTTTATTCTGTTTGTGTCTTCTTCTCATTCTTTCCTTCACTCCCTTTTCTTCAAATCCCTGATTCCACCTCTCTCTTCCTCTCATTATCTCTTTGGCTCCCTCTGACTCTCACTCACTCCCTCTTGCTACCTCTCTGTCACTCTCTCTTCACCACTCTCTCATCTATTTCTCTTTTTCTCTCGGTCCTCTCTCACAAGGTGTGAGAAAGGTTTCTGAGGGATAGGATTTATGACAATCTGGAAGAGCATGGCTTGATTAGGGCGGCACGGTGGCACAGTGGTTAGCACTGCTGCCTCACAGCGCCAGAGATCTGGGTTCAATTCCACCTCAGGCGACTGACTGTGTGGAGTTTGCACGTTCTCCCCGTGTCTGCGTGGGTTTCCTCTGGGTGCTCCGGTTTCCTTCCACAGTCCAAAGATGTGCAGGTCAGGTGAATTGGCCATGCTAAATTGCCCGTAGTGTTAGGTAAGGGGTAAATGTAGGGGTATGGGTGGGTTGCGCTTCGGCGGGGCGGTGTGGACTTGTTGGGCCGAAGGGCCTGTTTCCACACTGTAAGTAATCTAAATGCAGTCAGCACGGCTTTGTGAGGGGCAGGTCGTGCCTCACAAATCTTATTGAGTTATTTGAGGATGTTACTAGACAGGTTAATAGAACACTACTATTATAGGACAAGCCAAACAGAGAACAGCCAGGGAATTGCTAGAGGCATGGCACTCATCCACAGATTTAATCAATAAGCACATCGACCTGGACCCAATATACCGACCACTGCAGCGGACAGCTGGAACTGACAACCGGAAGCGGCAGATTCAAACCACGACAAATGCCAGAGGAAAGATCACAGAAGCGCTTCATAGGAGGCTCCCAAGCACTGAGGATGTCACCTAGACAGGGGACGAAACACAAATTCCCAGCTCAGCGAACACAACCACAACAACTAGACAGGTTGATGAGGGTCGAGCGGTCGATGTGGTGTATTTGGATTTCATTTTTTTGATTAGTGGTGCTGGAAAGGCATAGCAGTTCAGACAGCATCCGAGGAGCAGGAAAATCGACGTTTCGGGCAAAAGCCCCTCATCAGGAATACAGGCAGAGTGCCTGAAGGGTGGAGGCACTCTGCCTGTATTCCTGATGAAGGGCTTTTGCCCGAAACGTCGATTTTCCTGCTCCTCGGATGCTGTCTGAACTGCTGTGCTTTTCCAGCACCACTAATCCAGAATCTGGTTTCCAGCATCTGCAGTCCCTGTATATGGACTTCAGCAAGGATAAATGAGAAGTGATGCATTTTGGAAGGTCGAACTTGAAAGTTGAGTACAGGATTAAAGACAGGATTCTCGGCAGTGTGGAGGAACAGTGGGATCTTGGTGTGCAAGATCCCTTAAAATTGCCACCCAAGTGGACAGGGTTGTTAAGAGAGCATGTGGTGTTTTGGCTTTCATTAACAGGGGGATTGAGTTTAAGAGCTGTGAGATCTTGTTGCAGCTCTATAAAACTTTGGTTAGACCGCACTTGGAATATTGTGTCTAGTTCTTGTCGCCCTATAATAGGAAAGATGTGGATGCTTTGGAGCGGGTCAGAGGAGGTTTACCAGGATGCTGCCTGGAATGGAGGGCTTATCTTACGAAGAGAGGTTGACTGAGCTCGGACATTTTTCATTGGAAATAAGGAAGAGAGGAGACCTAATTGAGGTGTACAAGATACTGAGAGGCATAGATAGAGTTGATAGCCAGAGACTATTTCCCAGGGCAGAAATTGTTAACACGAGGGGTCATAGTTTTAAGCTGTTTGGCGGAAAGTATAGAGGAGATGTCAGAGGCGGGTTCTTTACGCAGAGAGCATGAATGCGTTGCCAGCAGTAGGTGTGGAAGCGAGGTCATTAGGGATATTTAAGAGACTGCTGGACATGCATATGGTCACAGAAATGTGAGGGTTTGTACATTAGGTTTACCTTACATGAGGATCAATCGTCGGTACAACATCGTGGGTTGAAGGGCATGTTCTGTGCTGTACTGTTCTATGTTCTATGTTCTATAAAAACAGAGGTCCCCAAACGTTCTGCATATGTTTAGCGTTACATTCCTGGGACCATTCTCGTGAATCTTCTCTGAACCAGCTCCAGAGTCAATACATCCTTCCTGAGATATGGGGCCAAAACTACGTACAATACTCCAAGCGTGACCAAAGCCTCATAAAGCCTCAGTAGAGCATCTCTGCTTTTATATATCAAGCTCTGTGAAAATAAATGAGAACACTGCATGTGCCTTCACTGACACAACCTGCACGTTTACCTTGAGACAATGCTGGACTAGAACTCTCAAGTTTTTTTGGTACTTCAGACTTCTGAATTTTCTCCCCAGTTAGAGAATTTTCCATGCTTCTACTCTTCTTACCAAAGTGCATAAACTCACACTTGCCCGGGCTGTACTTCATCTACCACTTTCGTGTGTTACAACACCGGGTAAACCCTTTTGTTAAAGTATGAGTGACAGAGAACTACCCAAATTCTACTATTTAAAGAAGTAATCAACAATTTATTCTTTTGCTCCAAAAAACAACATTAAACAATGACTTTCTTGACTGGAAGTCTCCTCCGTTTTAACAATTTATCTATCTCGCACTCTATAACAATAAACTGTTCCAATAAAGTTCTTATCAAAT
The DNA here is from genome assembly GCF_004010195.1 of Chiloscyllium plagiosum. Classification (NCBI taxonomy): domain Eukaryota; kingdom Metazoa; phylum Chordata; class Chondrichthyes; order Orectolobiformes; family Hemiscylliidae; genus Chiloscyllium; species Chiloscyllium plagiosum. The sequence continues at coordinate 6,835,552 of NC_057759.1, read as the reverse complement.
ATATAGCAAATCAATTTACAAAACCAGCTGCCATCTTCGGGTGTTCAACTTCCTCTGTCTCCAGATTTCCTCTTGATCATCATTGGTCTTCTGCTGCAAAGATGTTTCAACTTGAAAAAGTATCTTTCAGAGAGAAGGTTAGCGGGAACACTGTATGGCAGTAGGCGGTCTTCGTCTCTCTGGCTAAATATTCAAAATGCCTGCATCTGTACCCCTAATCATTGGCTTGTCTCATTGGTTTGATTTTGTCAAAAAAGTCAAATTCAAATTTGATTGTGTTTTAGCATCCTGGGGCACAATTCAAACTGATTTGTTGAATTCGAATTGCTCTGTGAAAACTCAGTATCTGAGCTACAGCTGAAATGATACATCTTCAAATTATCCAGTACCCCAATTTGTGCCTCCAGTCAGTCACATGACAGGCGTGCGAGCTTTGCAACTTTCACTCTGTCTTGAAGATACTGTACACGCCTTCATCTCCACAAAACTTGCTCAATCTCCTAACCTGTCCAGATCCTTCTGCTGCCCCCACGCGCCTCCTCAATACTATCTTTCCCTCTATCTATTTTGTGTCACCTGCAAACTTAGCTAGAATGCCTTCAGTTCCGTCATATAGATTGTTAATGGTTAAAGTGAAGTTTTGTGATCTCAACACCAACCCTTGTGGAACATGACTTGTCACAGCTGCCATCCTGAGAATGAACCATGGGCCTTTACCGTACTCAGCAGTCTCCAGTGCAACACATTGTCAAAGTCTTTCTTGAAGTCCAGATTGATAGCATTATTGGCTCTCCTTGGTTTAACCTATTCATTACTCCATTAAAGAATTCTAGCAGATTTGTCAGGTATGACCACTCCTTGATGAATAACGCTCTTTGCCCCTCTCTCCTGTCTCTCTCCATTTTCTCCCTTTTCTCCTCGCTCTTCCTCTCTCTATTTTTCTATCTTTGTATTTAACTCTTGCCTCTCCCCCTCTCTCTGTCATTCCTCTGTGCCTCTCTTCCTTCCTTTCACTGCTTTCCTATCTTTCACTCGTTTCTTTTTTGCTCATTTTTCCTCACTATCTTCTCCTCTTCCTCTTC
>NC_057759.1:6788880-6829918 GCF_004010195.1 Chiloscyllium plagiosum | reverse complement strand
AACGCTTTTTCCCCTCTAACATTCTATTTGCCTATTTTTTGTCTCTCCTCTCTCTCTTTTCCTTTCTATCTTTTCTTTTCTGTCTTTTCATCTCCTTCTATCATTCCCATTTTCGCTTCATCCACCCCTATTTCCTCTCTATGTCTCCCACCCATTGTTCTCTTTTTCCATTGGGTTGATCCTCACAGTAGCTCACAGGTGAATGTGCAGAAAGTTCCGAAAATGCTTACAATCTTAATATTTAGAATAAAGATGGAAGCATTTTCGCTTCATCCACCCCTATTTCCTCTCTATGTCTCCCACCCATTGTTCTCTTTTTCCATTGGGTTGATCCTCACAGTAGCTCTCAGGTGAATGTGCAGAAAGTTCCGAAAATGCTTACAATCTTAATATTTAGAATAAAGATGGAAGACGAAAGTGAGACTTCAATAAGATTGCGTGACTGTCGAGGATATCACTGGGGAAAAGATTGAAGATTTCTTTTTGGTTTTCTATGTTACGATTATGTGATGATATTATGGTTTTAGCAAGTGTACGCCATGCTGTTTTTGTGAAAAGCGGTTAAGACAGAGATGGCGGACGGTTGGCTCCAATGCATAATTAAACAGCTTGTGAGGCTTTTTTTTAAAACTTGGAGCTGTAGCAGCAGCATGAATTGGTAGAGCTAGTTTCTCATTGAACCAGGGTTTTAGCATAGCTTTCACCAGTTGTTGGTGTCTTGAAGCTGGATGTGGAAGCTGTTATTCATGTCTCTGTTATAGATAGAAGAGCTGGAGTTCTCTCTGCTGTCAACATTGCGTGTGAAAATACTGATTTTACTAAATTTGTCTTTGCCAAGGGTGTGTTTATGGGGTGCTATTACATTGAATCACTTGAGTATTTAGTTGCTAAATACTCTACCTTTTAAACATACATTCATTTTGTGGAATGAGGGCATGTCCAGCTGGGCACCTCCAAGTTGCCCTTCAGAAGGTGGTGCTCAGCTGTATTCCTGAACCACTGCAGTTCACTTGCTATGGGTTGACCCCAATGCCCTGGGGCAGGAATTTCCTGTCGCAGAGAAGGAACGGCGCTATATTTCCATGGCAGGATGGTGGTCGAAAGTGTAATTCTGTTTTTTTTTTGCTTTCGTAGACAGACAATGAGGAAGGAGATGTTGCTTTGGTAGCAAACCTGCTTCAGGATGGTTTCGTGGTAAACTTGTAGGTAGTGGTATTCCCATATGTCTGCTGTCCGAGTATTTTAGATGGTATTGATCATGGGTTTGGATAAGGCTGTCAGAGGATCTTTGTATAATGTCTGCAGTGCATTTTGTAGATATTACACACTGTGGATACTTAGCATCGATGGGGCAGGGAGTGAATGCATGTGGATGGACTGCCAATCAAGCTATATGCTTTGTCCTGGATGGTGTCAAGCTTCTTGAGTGTTTTGGGGGCTACAGTTATCCAGGCAAATAAGAAATATCCCATCACATTTCTGACTTGTGCCTTGCAGATGGCGGATAGGCTTTTGGGAGTCATGAGGTGAGGTAGTTGTTGTAGTATTCCTCGCCTCTGACGTACTCTTGCAGCCACTAAGTTTATGTGGTGAGTCCAGCTGAATTCCTGATCAATGACAACTCCCAGGATTTTGATAGTGGGGTCTCAGCGATGGTAACAACATTGACTGTCAAGAGACAGTGGTTAGATTGTCTGGTTGGGATTTATTATAGGTTATGGTGGCACAGTGGTTAGCACTGCTGCCTCACGACGCCAGAGACCCCGGTTCAATTCCCGCCTCAGGCAACTATCTGTGTGGAGTTTGCCCCCACAGTCCAAAAATCTGCAGGTTAGGTTTGACCATGCTAAAATGCCCATAGTGTTAGGTGAAGAGGTAAATGTATGGGTCTGGGTGGGTTGCTCTTCAGAGGGTTGGTGTGGACTTGTTGAGCCGAAGGCCATACTGTAAGTAATCTAATCTAATCTACTGAGGGAAGCGAGAGAGAGAAATACCTAGAACCTTAACAGATATGCTTCCAGCATCATTAAATTCAGATGAGGTCGGGCAGGACTGGAGAATTTCCAATGTTGCTCACTTGTTTCAGAAAGATAACAAGGATAATCCAGTTAATTATTGATCGATGAGCCCAACATCAGTGTTAGGGAAGCTGCTGGAGAAGATACTGAGGAATGGAATATATTTATATTTGCAAGAAAAGGGCAAACATGAATTTTCGCAGGGAAGATAATAATTTATCAACTTATTACGATTCCTTGAGCAAGTGAGAACGCTGATTCGTGAGGGAAGAGCTGTTGATGTCATATATTTGAACTTCAGTAAGGCGTTTGATAAGTTTCACTATGATTAGGCTGGTGGAGAAAATGAAGTCGCATGGGGTCTCGCATTTACCAGCTTAATGGATAGAAAACTGGCTGGACAACCGCAGACAGAGAGTAGGAGTTGAAGGGAGTTTCTCAAAATGTAGAACTGTGACCAACTGTGTTCCACAGGGATCCGTGTTGGGACCACTGTTGTTTGTGATATACATAAATGATCTGGAGGAAGGTGCAATTGGTTCAAATAGAATATTTACAGATGACAATAAGATTGGTGGAGTAGCAGACAGTGAAAGTTTTATCAGTGAATGCAGCAGAACACAGGTACATAGAACATAGAAAGGTACAGCACAGAACAGGCCCTGAGGCCAAGATGTTGTGCCGAGGTTTAATCCTAATGTAAAATATAACAACTTAACCTATGCACCCTTCAACTCACTGCTATCGATGTACATGTCCAGCAGTCGCTTAATTGTCCCTAATGACTCTGCTTCCACCACCACTGCTGACAACGCATTCCATGCATTCACAACTCTGCATAAAGAACCTACCTCTGACATCTCCTCTATACCTTTCTCCTAATATCTTCAAACTATGACCCCTCGTACCAGTCATTCCTGCCCTGACGAAAGGTCTCTGGCTATTGACTCTAACTATTCATCTCATTATCTTGTATACCTCAATCAGGTCCCCTCTATTCCTCAATTTATCCAGAAAGAAAAGCCCGAGCTTATTCAACCTTTCTTCATAAGGCAAGCCCTCCAGGCGAGGCAGCATCCTGGTAAATCTTCATTGCACCCTCTCCAAAGCCTCTGTATCTTTCCTATAGTTAGGCGGCCAGAACTGGACACAATATTCCAAGTGTGGTCTCACCAGGGATTGTAGAGCTGTAGCTCTTAAACTCGATCCCCTTGTTAATGAAGGTCAAATCACCATATGCTTTCTTAACAATCTTATCCACTTGGGTAGCAACTTCGAGGGATCTATGTACTTGCACGCCCAGGTCCCTCTCTTCCTCCACACTATCAAGAATCCTGTCTTCAATCCAATATTCAGCATTCGTCTTCGACCTTCAAAAATGCATCACTTCGCACTTATCCAGGTTGAACTCCATCTGTTATTTCTCAGCCCAGCTCTGCATCCTGTATATATTGCGCTGCAGACTGCAATAATCCTCGATACTATCACCACCACCTCCAACCGTTGTGTCATCCGCAAATTTACTAACCCACCACTCAACCTCCACTTCGGCATCATTTATAATAAGTACAAAAAACAGAGGCCCAAGAACAGACCCCCGCGGGACCCCACTCATCACTGACCTCCTGGCAGAATACTTTCCATCTGCAACCACTCTCTGCCTTCTTTCAGACAACCAATTCTGAATCCAGATAGCCATACTTCCCTGTATCCCATACTTCCTGACTTTATGAATGAGCCTAACCTTATCAAAGGTAGATTGAAAAGTTGGGCAGAGAAGTGGCAGATGGAGTTCAATCTGAGCAAATGCGAGGTGATGCATTTTGTAAAATCCAATTCAAGACAAAACTGTACAGTAAATGAAAAAGCGCTGGATAATATTTATGTACAAAGAGATCTTGGTTTCCCAGTAAATTGTACCCTGAAGGTGACAACGCAGGTTGGTGGAGTGTTCCAGAATGCATGTGGCATCCTTTCCTTCATGGCACGGGGAGTTGAGTACAATATCTGGCAGATCATGTTGCAGTTGTGTCGGACTTTGGTTCGGACACAGTTGGAATATTTCGGGCAGATCTGGTCGCCACATTACGAAAAGGATGAGGATGCTTTGGAGAGGCTGAGTGAATGAGGTTGCTTTTATTACAAAGATAATGTTTAAGGGAAACCTGATTGACGGCAGAATCATGAAAGGCACAGACATGGTGGGTAGCAAAATGCTTTTTCAGAAATTGTGAAACTCAATTAGTGGGGGTCACCAGTTCAAGGTGAAAGGGAAAGGGAAAGGTTTAAGAAATGTATGCGGGTGGTGGGTGCCTGGAGCGGGCTGCCAATGGAGGTGGTAGACGTGGGCACTTTAGTATATTTTAATATGTATTTAGACATGTGCATGATTAGTTATGAAGCAGATTGGTATCGATCTTTAGAAGCAGGTGACAGTTTGAGATACAGGATCAGGATCAGCGCAGGCTTGTAGGCCCAAAGGCCCAGTTCCTATGCTCAATTCTTTTTGCTCTTCGTTAATTTCACTCTTATAAGCTTTAGTGAGTGCAGGCCCAACCCTTCTCATCCTCTCCTCTTACGACAGTCCCACCATTCCTGAAATCCGCCTGTTGTCCATCATCATGTCAGAAGTAGACGTGATCATCAATGATTGAACAATCTTCAGTGGCGTTTGTGACCCCTGAAATACTAAAGCAGTCCGTGTTCAGGTGCAGCAAGATCTCTGTAATATCCAGGCTAGTGTTGACAAGTGGCAAATAACATTCGTGACACACAATTGCCAGGCAATGATCATCCCCAATAAGGTACATTCGAACCACTGTCGCCTGTCAGTCAATGATACAGTAATGAATCCTCAACTATCATCATTCTTAAGTTTGCCATTGACCAGAAACTCACTACATAAGCACAATCGCTATAAGAGCAGGTCACAGGCAAGGAATACTGAGGTGAGTAATTCATCTGACTACCGAAGGTGTATCCAACATTAATAAAGCCGAAGTCAGCAGTGTGATGGAATACTCCCCACTTGGCTGGATGAGTGCAGCTCCAACAGGTTCGACCCCATCAAGGAACAAACACGATTGGTTCCACATCTACAAATATCTGCTCTATCCATCCCCAAGAGCATGTTAAAACAGTATGCTGTCTACAAGATGCACAAAATATTCACCAATGCTCCTCAGATAGCACCTTCCAAAACCATAAACACTTCCATCTAGAAGGACAACTTTAGCAGATACCCGAAAACATCACCCCTTGCAAGTGCCACTCCAACCCATTCACCGTTTAAGTTGGAAATATATCTTTGTCTCTTCACTGATGCTGAGTATAAATACGAGAATTCTGTACTGTGATGCTATGGGTCAACTTGAAGCACATGCACTGCAGAGGTCCAAGAAACCAGCACACTAATTTCAATGGAAATTAGGGACGGGCAATAAATGGTGGCCAGTCAGCGACACCCAGGCAATGCATTCCATTCACACCCTACCCTCTGGCTGATGCAATGTTTCCTGAAACTTCCCTCTACCATTTTAAAATTGTGTACCTGGTATTGATCCTTTGACTAACTGGAACGTCTGCTTTCTATTCCCCCTGTCCACGTTCCTCGTATTCTCTTACATTTGTTTTAGCTTCTCTCTCAATCTTCTCTGCTCTAAAGATAGCAACCAGAGCTTATTCAGCTCTCTTCATGAATGAAATGATCCATCACTGGCAACGTCCTGGTGAACCTTTCCTGCCATCCCTCCAGTGTAATCACATCCTTCATACAGTGTGGATACACAGTGCTCCAGGTGTGGCCTCACCACAGTACTGTAGAGCTCGACCATCACCTCCATTCCCTTATAACCTCTACACCATGACTGATAAAATTAAGTATTCCACTTGCTGCCTTAACTACTCCATTAATCTTTCCTGCTGCCTTCACGGATCTGTGGACAACCACTTCAACATGCTTCAGTTTCTCTGAAATTTCTAGTCTCCTGCCATTTATTGAGCACTCTGTTGGCGTTTCTCTTTTTTCAAAGTGTGTCAGCTATCAGAGTTAAATTCTATGTGCCACTAATCCTTCTTTAGCTTGGTGAGTTGGCTTACTAACAGGGAAAGAGGGGATGTTAGAAAATGGCAGGGTTACAGCTGATTTGTTGAAGATCCAATACCGTTATTCTGTGACGGTCATGGTTTGCAAAATTTATGGCCCAGGTTGATCTGTTACCTTTCCTGAGGATGGTCCTGTCACACTGATGAAACAGGGTCACTAGAGGGTGACAGCATGTTGAGTACTGCTGAGACTGTGAAAGTTCTGAAGTTGATACCAGTCTCTACCTCAATGTTTCAGCTCAAGCACGGAAAAGGGGAACATATGGCAGAGATTCTAGTCCACACTAACCCATCCCCGTCATATGATATAATGCTCATTTTGAACAGCGCACAGAGACACATAATGTCAAATGACCGTGCATCAAAAGCACAGTCATACGGGTCCACAGCAAGAAAAATAGGTCCTTTGGCACTTCGAACTTGCGCCAATTGTAAACAAGAACGTTTCTATTGTTTTATTCAGCCACAGGATTAGACATTACTGAATGGATCAGCATCTGTCACCTTCCTTAATTGCCCTGAGGACAGGAGTAAGTCAACCGTATCACCGATGGTTTGGAGTCACATGAATTGAAGATTTCAGGAAAGGGTAGCAGTGAACCAGATGGATATCTTCACGAAACGACAACAGTTCCTGGGTTAGCATTAGAGTCTACATTCAATTTTTTTAAAATGAATTCCAATTCTACCAACAGCTCAGCTCCAAATTAAACATAGTTTCCCAGAATGCCACTTGGATTTCTAGATGAACAATCTACGAAAACTACCACTGGGCCATCACCTCCCAAATAATTTAATCATGTTCTAATCCGAATTTCAAGCACTTCCCCCTTTGAATTGCATGCCTCAGCATCATAAGTGCAGATCAAGTTGAGTATGATCAGATCAGCTATGATTTAATGGAATGATTGAGCTAGTTCTTTGAGCACTCCCTCTTTAGCGAGCATGTCCATTTGAGATAGCGATACCAAACCGACACGCAGTTCTCCAGCGGGAACCTTACCAAGGCCCCATGAAATTTCAGTGAGATTTCGCGGCTTCTGAACACCTATCCTCTTGGTGTATCGTCTTGCAATGAAAGCCAACATACCATTTGCCTTCCTCAGGATATGCTGCAAATCAGTCACTGAGAAAATGGCTGGATCACACTGAGGACAGAAATACCAAACAGCATGAGAAAGAGTATTAGACAGGATGACGACGGATTCCTCTTCAGAAGTAAATATTGAAGACAATATTGAAGCTCGTAAGAAATGTGTAACAATTGGGGGAAAACTGGCGGTGGTTTAACCTGACGGTCGCCACACCTCGAGCTTAGGAAGGTAGAACCTGCATGGTATTAATGGCTTTGAACAAGGAAGCGACTGTTCTGTCGCCAAAGTTGCAAACGATATAACAATAGGCCGAAAAGCAGGTTGTGAAAGGGGTTCTAACAGTTTATAGTGAAATATTGATAGTTTGAGACCGTCGAAAAAAAGTTGGCAAATGATGCATAATGTTGGAAGACGGGAAGTTGTTCATCTTAAAAGGGAGAACAAAAGAACAGAATATTATTTACATGGAGAAATCTGCAACATAAAGTAATATGCAGGAATTTGTGCATGAAACATAGAAAGATAACACACAAAGAAGCAGGCAATCAGGAAGGGCTAATAGAATGTTGATCGCTATTTAAAAGAGGTTCGATTATAAGAGTAGTGAAGTACGTCTGCAACAGTACAAGGTGCTGGTCAGACCACATCTGTGAACATTCCTCATCCTCTTATTAAAGGAAGGAGATTGTTTCATTGGATTAAGTTCGGAGAAGGTTCACTGGGATGATTCTGGTTTGGAGGAATTCCCTTAGGAGAAAAGGCTAAAGCATTTGGAACTCTTCTCACTGGAGCTGAGAAGAATGAGAGATGATCTTACATGAAACATATGGGATTCTTAACGGGATTGACAGGGTAAATGTTGAGAGCATATTTCCCTCGTAGGAGAGCACATGACGAGTATCACAGAATAAAGGAGCACCAATTTAAGAGGGAGATGAGGAATAAATTCTTCTTTCAGAGGTTTTTGAATGTTTGGGAAAGCTTGTCACAGAGAAGGGATGCAAAAATATTTATGTATATCTAAGTTTGAAATAGATTAAGTCTTGATCGGTAGAGGAATCAAAGGTGATAGGGAAAGGGCAAGGAAGTGGATGGGAAATATTTCAGAGCGACCATGATCCTACTGAATAGCAGAGCAGCAGATTTGTGGGGCCAAATGTCCTACCCCTCATACTGCCGTTTATGGCGTTTATCTCGGCTGGCGAAGGAATTGAAGCCTCATTGTTGACGGCAGTCTGTATTACAAACCAGCTACGCAGCCAACGCCGACAGCAGCAACGCAGCAGCGACGTGAAGGTGAAAGTTGAAAGACTGTTCACAGATGGTGATGCATAGGAATAGTGCAAGGTAGAGTCAGGAAAAGTAATTGAGGAACTGAAAAGGCGGGATTGCATGAAAGGTAGACAAGGGAAGAGAGAGTGAGATTCAGAGTGCCAGAATAATCCGGTAGAGACAACGAGATAGAGACAAGAAGGAAGTGAGAGGGATAAAATAAAAGTCAGCTACTGTGAAGGGATAAAAGCAGGAAATGTACCAAATTGAAATAAATAACTGACAACACCTTCAAGGATCTAGGATCTCTCAGAGTATTGGACAGATATATATGACTAACGAATGCTGTCAACTATTTTAATTGGGGATACGAGGCAGCCAATTGCATGCAGTCAATTCCCAAAGTTAGCAAATAAGTATTGGCTGGTCTGGTATAAGGTCAATTGATGCTAGGGCACTGGAGCTAAATTTCGAGTTCTGCTTCCAGGAAATGTTTGAGCTTGGTGGGGTACATTCACCGGTGGATATACACTGATGGAAAGTAATGGAAGGCTGAGTTGAAGAATGAGGAAAATTGCTTTCAACGCTGGTGAAATGTGACCTGCTGCATGAAGGGGAGCTGAAAGTGCAACGTTGGAAGTAAATATGTAACAGGAAAGGAACGACACAGCAGAAAATTTGCGAAAAGTTATAATCGCCCAGCCTCTTTCAATGATCTAAACAGACCATTCTCTGCAGAATTGCAATGGGTTTAAACACAAAGCATTGCTGGTTTCCCGCATGGCAATCGTGAGCTGAACAAACAGCAACCATTCTGAATTGTTAGCAAAATATTGCTGTCATTTTAAAGTTGGCTTTCGGCTTCCTAGGTGTGAGGTGAAGATGTAGGAGATGAACCCAGAGCTCCTGGATAAAAGAGAGGAACTTTCCTTGGCACCAGAAGAGGCCTTGGGACTTTGCCTGTTATTGCTGTGTCTTCAAGAGTAATCCAGTGGTTGAGAATCCACTGCAAATTCGGGGATGTAAGATGAACATTGACAGATATACTTCCACTTCAGGGATGTAAGGAGAAAAAAAAATCTCTGATCATTTGGACAGTGATTGGTCTATTAAATATTTGCCTCTAACATGGATCTCACTGCCTGCAAGGCTCCATTCGGTCTCGCAGAGTTCAACAAAGGTTGCATTGTCCCACGATAAAGACAAAAAGGATGCGTCATCTCATTGTGCTTTTGGGTGTTCAGAACAGAGGCTGCACAATGCTGAGTGTCTAAATCTGAGTTGTCCCACTCCTGTAGATGTTGTCTTACTGCAGATAGGACACACTTTGCGCACTGTTGAATGTTCAGATGTATATATCTTTGATTGTATGAATGGGTATGTATATGTCTGCGGGACTGTGTGTGTGTTTGTGTGCGTGCATGTGTTTGTGTGTGTGCGCACGCATGCGCACCTGTCCAGGTGCATGTTTGTGTGCCTGCATGAGCCATGTATTACTGTGCATGAGACAGGGAGTGTACATGCCTGTGTTTGATAACTGGGTGTATGCGTGTGAGTCTATGTCTCTCTCTGTATGCTTGTATGTGCATGATTGGCTGCGTGAGACGGCTTGCGGTACTGTGAATGTGCGGTTTTGTGTGTGTCATTGCATGTCTGTGTGTGTATGTCAGTGTGTGCAATCGTGTGATTTTATCTGTGTAAATGTTTGCATGTATGTAAATATCAGTACACTTGAATGAGTATTTATGTGATTATGCGTGATTCTGTATGAGTAGGGGTGTACTACTGTTGGGCTCATAAGTGAAATGGATTATGTCTGTGTCATTGTTTTTGCAATTACTAACCACAGGACAGTCTGTGTTATCATATAAGGAGCTTTCATCCTCCAGGTAGCTACTACTGCGATGGAATATCATTGGAGGATGAGAGCTATCCTGCTCTTAGTTCATGGGCTCCTGGTGATGATGCAGCCATGTAATGCCGACAAAAGGGTAACACCAATTGTTACCTCTCAAGGTGAGTCTATCTCTCCTCAAACAACCTTTACAAACTTTCCGAAGGGTAGTTTGAGGTCATTCTTCCCCCAGAAGGCCAAGTTCCATTCAATTAGTTTTAGGCTGACAAGAGCCTAAAATTATCAATTTATATGTAAAATAATATTCATGGAACATAGGCGTCTCTAGCAAAGTCAGCTTCTATTGTCTTGGATGAATGAGGTTAGGTGAACGTTGCAGCACCTAAATGTGGACATCAATGATCTGCTTGTCTTTGTTTTCCAGTTACATCTGTAGGCAGCCAAACATCTTGTGCGGTGTGCAGAATTGGAGAATGTGACGCTGGTAAAGTGGCATTGGCCGAGAGTTTCTTTTTTGTTTTTATCTTGCTGCGTATGTTACACATGATGGTTTGTTAAAGGATAAATGTGCAGCATGGCAAGGAATATCTCAGGCCATTCCTGAAGCTAACCGCAGCTTCTGTATTCTGTGTCCGTCTTTGTTTTGTATATCCGAATGAGCCCTAAATGACTGCTGTGAATTGTAAATAAAGCTTTTCACGACATTGCTCACATCCTGTGCTACTTAATGTGGTTTCAGATTGCAAGCATGACTTTGCATCAGTGTTCACGATGTTCATGATGAATGTTGAGATTAGAGATAGAAGTTTGATTACTCTGGATCACTTTGACGTAAGTAGGGAAGATGTGTTGGCTAGGCTAGAGGTTATTAAAGTAGACAAATCCCCAGGACTGGATGTGATCTATCCCAGGTTGCTGAGGGAGGCGAGAGAGGATATAGCTGGGTCCGTGACAGATATCTTTGTAGCATCCTTAAACATAGGTGAGGTGCCAGAGGGCAGGAATTTGCTCATGTTGACCCCCTGTAAAAGAAGGGTAGTAGGGATATTCTGGGTAAATAGAGATCAGTGAGCCTGACGTCAGTGGTGGGAAAGTTGCTGCAGAAGATACTGAGGGATAAAATCAATTTATGTCTGGAAACGAATGGGCTTATCAGTGATAGGCAACATGGTTTTGTGCGGGGTAGATCGTGCCTTACCAACTTAAGAGAGTTCTTTGAGGAAGTGACCAAATTATGGATAAAGGAAGGGCTGTAGATGTCATATACATGGACTGTAGTAAGGCATTTGATAAGGTTCCCCATGTTAAACTAATGGAAAAAGTGAAGTCACATGGTGTGCAAGGTGTGCCTGTTAGGTAGACAAAGAACTGATTGAGCAACACGAGACAGAGAATAGTAGTTGAAGGCAGTTTCTTGGAATGGAGAAAGTTGAACAGTGGCGTTCGACAGAGATCGGGGCTGGGCCACTGTTGTTTCTGATATACATAAATGTTCTAAAAGAGGGCACTGTTGGTATGATCAGCAAGTTTGCAGATGACACAAAGATTAATGGAGTAGCTGAATGCTTAGGGGACTGACAAAGAATACAGGAGAACATAGATAAACTGGACAGTTGGGTGGAGAGGTAGCAGATGGAGTTCAATCCAGGCAAATGTGAGGTGATGCATTTCAGGAAGACTAATTCTAGAGCGAATTTTACAGTGAACGGAAGAGCCTTGGGAAAAGTTGATGGGCAGAAAGATCTGGGAGTTCAGGTCCATTGCACCATAAAGATTGCTGCACAGGTGGATAGAATGATCAAGAAGGCGTATGGTATGTTTGCCTTAATCGGACGCTGTATTGAGTATAAGAGCTGGCAGGACATGTCCAAATGTTACAAGACATATACAAGACATTGGTTCGGCCATGTTTAAGATACAGTTCTGGTCGCCATATTACTAAAAGGATGTGGACACTTTGGGGAGAGTGCAGAAAAGGTTTATGAGGATGTTGCCTGGGATGGAAGGAGCTAGCTATGAAGACAGGCTGAGTAGGTTTGGATTGTTTTCATTAGAAAAAAGGAGATTGAAGGGGGAACCAATTGAAATCTACAAAATCATGAAGGGTGGAGAAAAGGTAGATACGGATAAGATGTTTTTCCCAGGGTAAAGGATTCAATAACGAGAGGTCGTGCTTTCAAAGTGAGAGGTGAAAAGTTTAAGGGGGAAACACTCGGCAAGTAATTTACACAGAGGGTGGTAGGTGCCTGGAACGCGTTGCCAGCAGAGGTAGTAGAGGGAGGCACGGTAGATTCATTTAAGATGCTTCTGGACAGATGCATAAGTAGCGGAGAGCAGAGGGATACAGATGCTTAGGAATTGGGCGATAGGTTTAAGCAGTGGATTTGGCTTGACTCAGGCTCGGAGGGCCGAAGGGCCTGTTCCTGGGATGTAAATTTTGTTTGTTCTTCTTTGTTCTTTTTATGTAATCAGAGGACAATAGTCAGCTTTAACAGATACACGATCCCCTCAATCGGGTTCAAACTAGCAAACTTCACAGAATCACAGTTTGCAGCCAACACTACATGTCCCTCTACCATCTCTGAAGTATAAACAAGGGGATAACAAACAGTACCTTCCAAAAAACATGGTCACTTACATCTGGAAGGACAAAGGTGGCAGATACATAAGAATTAAACTGATTTCAGTTAGGTCTATTGTCACATTTACTTACGAGTTAAAAATTTAAATATTATATTTCTTCTTACCAAACTGTTCAAAAATAAAGAGACATACGCCAGTTCTCTGAAAATGTCCCTCCAAGCTGTTCACTATGCTGATTTGCGAATATATTGTCCGTTTTTTTTTCATTAAAGCCGGGTCAACATTCTGGAATTCCTTCCCTGATAGCTTATTGAGGGTCTCTCTACAACATAAAGGCCGCAGCAGCTCAAGACGGAACTCAAATTCACTACCCACTCCATGTTTTCAAGGACAATAAGTAGGGTTAGGCAACAATTGCTGGCCCACCCAGACCACCCACGTCCCATGAGTGAAGCCAATGGAGCAGCGATTTCAGAGAAGCTGAAATGTGGGATGTCCTTGTGTCACGCCCCTCACCTGCTATCTGATCACTCCCCCCTGTCTTGTTGTCCACCCTCCACCAAACACTGAAAGATTTTCCATCCTTGTGCTCTGCTCCAATCTAGAAACCTGGCTTTGAAACTGTTCAGTTGTCACAAGCATTCAGACATGAATGGGAGAAACAAGAAACCTGATGATGTGTCATTCTCTAGCTGACGTTTACTGAACCATGTTGAAGGATGTTAGTAAATAAACAATGGAATTAACGCTCACTGTATCTCTCTGTGTCTCTCTCTCTGCAGCCCTAGGACCTAATGTCCCTCCAGATTTTATTGTTTTCTATCTCTCTTCACATATCTCTTTCCCTCTCATGTTTTACAATAGACAATAGACAATAGGTGCAGGATTAGGCCATTCTGCTCTTCGAACCAGCACCACCATTCATTATGATCATGGCTGATCATCCTCAATCAGTATCCTGTTCCTGCCCTATCCCCATAACCCTTGATTCCACTATCCTTAAGAGATCTACCCAACGCTTTCTTGAAAGTATCCAGAGACTGGGTCTCCACTGCCCTCTGGGGCAGAGCATTCCACACACCCACCACTCTCTGGGTGAAGACGTTTCTCCTCAAATCTGTTCTAAATGGCCTACCTCTTATTTTTAAACTGTGTCCTCTGGTTTGGGACTCACCCATCAGCGGAAACATGCTTCCTGCCTCCAGACTGTCCAATCCTTTAATAATCTTATACGTCTCAATCAGATCCCCTCTCAGCCATCTAAACTCAAGGGTATACAAGCCCAGTCGCTCCAATCTTTCAACGTAAGATAGTCCCGCCATTCTGGGAATTGACCTCGTGAACCTACGCTGCACTCCCTCAATAGCCAGAATGTCTCTCCTCAAATTTGGAGACCAAAACTGCACACAATATTCCAGGTGAGGTCGCACCAGGGCCCTGTACAGATGCAGAAGAACCTATTTGCTTCTATATTCAATTCGTCTTGTTATGAAGGCCAGCATGCTATTAGCTTTCTCCACTGCCTGCTGTACCTGCATGCTTGCCTTCATTGACTGGTGTACAAGAACACCTAGATCTCGTTGTACTGCCCCTTTACCTAACTTGACTCCATTTAAGTAGTAATCTGCCTTCCTGTTCTTCCCACCAAAGTGGATAACCACACATTTATCTTCATTAAACTGCGTCTGCCATGCAACCGTCCACCAACCTAGCCTGTCCAGATCACCCTCTAATCTCCTAACATCCTCTTCACATTTCACCCTGCCACCCAGCTTTGTATCATCTGCAAATTTGCTAATATTACTTTTAATACCATCATCTATATCATTAATGTATATTGTAAAAAGCTGCGGTCCCAGCACTGATCCCTGCGATACCCCATTGGTCAACGCCTGCCATTCCAAAAGGGCGACATTTACCACTACTCTTTATTTCCTGTCAGCCAACCGATTTTCAATCCAAGTCAGTATTTTGCACCCAATACCATGCGCCCTAATTTTGCTCACTAACCTCCTATCTGGGACTTTATCAAAGGCTTTCTGAAAGTCCAGGTACACTACATCCATTGGATCGCCCTTGCCCATCTTCAGTTATATGCTCAAAAAATTCCAAAAGATTAGTCAAGCATGATTTCTCCTTCATAAATCCATGCTGACTCTGACCTATCCTGTTACTGCTATCCAAATGTGTTGTCATTTCATCCTTTATAATTGACTCCAGCATCTTTCCCACCACTGAGATCAGACAAACTGGTCTATAATTCCCTTCTTTGTCTCTCCCTCCTTTCTGTAAAAGTGGGACAACATTAACCACCCTCCAATCCACAGGAACTGATCCTGAATATATAGAACATTGGAAAATGATCACCAATACATCCACGATTTCTCGAGCCACCACCTTCAGTACCCTGGGATGAACAACATCAGATCCCGGGGACTTAGCAGCCTTCAGACCTAACAGTCTCTACAACACCATTTCCTGGCAAATATTAATTCCTTTCAGTTCAGGTCCTTCAACCATTATTACCACTGGGACATTGCTTGTGTCTTCCCCAGTGAACACAGATCTGAAGTACCAATTCATCTCTTCTGCCATTTCTTTGTTCCCCGTAATATATTCACCCGGTTCTGGCTTCAAAGACCCAATTTTAATCTTAACCTTTTTTTTCCATTCACATACCTAAAAAAGCTTTTACTATCCTCCTTTATAATTTTGGCCAGTTTACCTTCGTACCTCATTTTTTTCTCTGCGTATTTCCTTCTCTGTTGTTCTTTAAAAGCTTCCCAGTCCTCTGATTTCCCACTCATCTTTACTATGTTATACTTTTGCTCTTTTGACTTTATATGTTTCTTAACTTCTCTTGTCAGCAACCCCTGCCTCCTCTTAGGATCTTTCTTTCTTCCTTTTTGGAATGAACTGATCCTGCATCTTCGGCATTATACCAAGAAATACCTGGCTCCACTGCCATCCCTGCTAGGGTATTGCACCATTGAACTTTCGCCAACTCCTCCCTCATAGCTCCATTGTTCCCTTCATGCAACTGAAATGTTGTCCCTTCCGATTGTATCCTCTCCCTTTCAAATTGCAGAATAAAGCTTATTGTATTATGGTTACTACCTCCTCATGACTCCTTAACTTCGAGGTCCCTGATCAAATCCGGTTCGTAACACAACACCAGATCCAGAATTTCCTTCTCCCTGGTCGGCTCCAGCACCAGCTGTTCTAGGAATCCATCTCGGAGGCTCTCCACAAACCCCTTTTCTTGGGGTCCAGTACCATCCTGATTCTCCCAGTCTACCTACAAGTTGAAATTCCCCCATAACAACTGTTGTAATATTTTTGCGACAGGCCAATTTCAGCTCCCTATTCAACTTACACCCTACATCCAGATTACTGTTTTAGGGGCCTGTAGATAACTCCCATTAGGGTTTTTCTACACTTAGAATTCCTCAGCTCTATCCATACTGACTCTACATTCCCTGATTCTAGGTCCTCCCGCGCAAGAGACTGAATATCATTCCTTGCCAACACCCCCTCTGCCCGTCAGTCTGTCCTTACGATAGCACGTATGGCCTTGAATATTCATTTCCCAGGCCCTGTCCACTTGAAGCCATGTCTCCATTATCCCCACAACATCGTAACTGCCAATGTTCAAATAAGCCTCACGCTCATCCATCTTATTTCTAATGCTTCGTGCTTTCATATATAATAAATTTTCATATATAATAAATTTTCTCTAATAAATCCCCAATGCTGACATCCCACATGTTATTTGATAACTTCACTTTTGTTGGATGTGAGCATCGCTGGATGGCAAATATTTATCGCCATTTCTGGTTGCCATTGATATTGTGGCATCGATCTGCATTCTTGAGTCGCAGCAATTCACCTGCTGTGGATTGACCCACAATGTAATTAGTGATCGAATTCAAGAATTTTAACAAAGTGACAGTGAAGGAACCATGGTTTCTTTGTTGAGAGGCTTGGAGGTGAACTTTCAGGAGTTGATGTTTCCATATATCTATTGCTCTTGGTCTTCTAGACGGAAGTGGTCTTTGAATTTGAAAATCCTGTCTGAGGATCGTTGATGAATTTCTCCAGTGCATCCTGAAGATAGTACATACTATTGCTTCTGAGCATCACAGAACATAGAACCATACAACGCGGAACAGGCCTTTTAGTGCTCGATGTTGCAACAACCTCTGAGTTAATCTGCGCGCATCTCCCTACATTATCCCATCATCATCCATATGCTTACCAAGGATTGATTAAATGCCCCTAATATGGCGGAGTTAACTATATTTGCAGAGAGGGCATTCTCCGAGTAAAGAACCAGCCTTTGATATCTGACTTAAATCTATCACCCCTCAATTTGTAGCCATAACCCCTCGTACAGCTGATGTCATCATCCAAGTAAAGAGATTTTCACTGGCTCCCCTATCTAATTCTCTGATCATCTTGTAGGCTTCTGCCAAATCCACTTTCAGCTTTCTTCTCTCCAAAGAGAACAGACCCAAGGCTCTCAGCCTTTCCTCATAAGACCTTCTCACCTGGCCAGGCAGCATCCTGGTAAATCTCCTCTGCACCTTTTCCTATACTTCCACATTCTTCCTGTAATGGGGCAAACCGAACTGTGCACAATATTCCAAATGCGGCCGTACTAACATGTTGCATCCTTGCAGCATGACATTATGGCTCTGGAACTCAACCACTTTACCAATACACCTAACACACCGTATGCCTTCTTAACAACACTATCAACTTGGGTGGTAACTTTCAGGGATCGATGTACATGGATTTCAAGATAGCCTGCACATCCACACTACCAAGAATCTTTCCATTGACCCGGTATTCTACCTTCCTGTTATTCTTCCCAAAGCCTCACTTTTATCTGCGTTGAACTCCATTTGCCACCTCTCAGCCCAATTCTGCTGTTTATCCACGACACCCCCCACAACTTGCAGCATTATTCCACAGTGTCCACCACTCCACCGACTTTACTGACATCTGCAAACTTACTAACCCATCCAATTATGCGTGCATCCAAGTCATTTATAAAAATGACAAACAGCAGTGATCCCAAAACAAATTATTGTGGCACACCACTAGTAACGGAAGTCCTGGCTGAATATTTTCCATCAAACACCTTTCGCTGCCTTTTTATAGAAAGCCAGTTTCTAGTCCAACTGCTAAATAACCTCAATCCCTTGCCTCTGCATTTTCTCCAACAGCCTATCATGTGGAACCTTATCAAAGTCTTCACTGAAGTCCATGTACACCACGTCGACTGCCCTACCCTCATCACATGCTTGGTCACCTTCTCAAAAAAACTCAGTGAGGATTGTGATACATGACCTGCCCTTTTCAAAACCATATTGACTATCTGCAATCAAATTGTTGCTTGCTAGATGATTATAAATCTTATCTCTTATAATCCTTTCCAAAACGTTTCTGACAACAGACGTAAGGCTCACTGGTCTCTAATTAACTGGGTCATTTCTACTGCCCTTCTTGAACAAGGGCACAACATTTGCAATCGTCCAAGCCTTGGTATTAACTCTGTAGGCAATGATGACACAAAGATCAAAGCCAAAGGCTCCAACATCTCTTTCCTAGCTTCCCAGAGAATCCTCGGACAAATCCCATTCGACACATTGGAATTGTCTACTTTCACTCCTTGTAGAATTGATAACAACTATTTCTTACTAACCTAGATCTTTTCTATCTAATATCCCATATGCCGTTCTTCTCCTGTACAATATTCTCCATTTCCTGAGTGAAATCAGATAAGAAATATTCGTTTAGCACGTCTCTGATCTCCAACAGGTCCGCAAACAACTTCCCACTTCTGTCTCCGACTGGCCCTATTCCTATCCCAGTCATCCTTTTATTCCTCACATATCTATAGAGAGCGTTAGGGCTTTCCTCTGTTCCACTTGCTAAAGACTGCTCGTGTCCTCTCTTGCTCTTCTTAACTCTCCCTATAAATCCTTCCAAGCTAATCTGTAACTCTCCATCACCCCACCGGAACCATCTCGTCGCAAGCTCACTTAAGCTTCTTTCTTCTTCTTAAAAAGAGATGCAATTTATTTAATAAACCGCGGTTCCCTTACCTTATCACTTTCTTCCTACCTGACAGGGAAATACCTATCAAGGACACGGGTAAACCAGCTCCACATTTTGATTGTCCCCATCCTGAGCATTTTGCTACCACATTGAGCGAGTTGGTGTAGTGTAGTGGGTATCACATTCGCTTACCACGCGAAAGGTCCCCGGTTTGAAACAGTCAGTGGGCGGCACGGTGGCACAGTGGTTAGCGCGGCTGCGGCACAGTGGTTAGCGCTGCTGCCTCACAGCGCCAGAGACCTCGGTTCAATTCCCACCTCAGGCGACTCTCTGTGTGGAGTTTGCATATTCGCCCCGTGTCTGCGTGGGTTTTC
This sequence comes from Chiloscyllium plagiosum, assembly GCF_004010195.1. NCBI lineage: Eukaryota > Metazoa > Chordata > Chondrichthyes > Orectolobiformes > Hemiscylliidae > Chiloscyllium > Chiloscyllium plagiosum. Next base: position 6,810,552 of record NC_057759.1, on the reverse strand, counting down.
TCCGGTTTCCTCCCACAATCCAAAAATGTGCAGCTTAGGTGAATTGGCCATGCTAGTTGCCCATAGTGTTAAGTGTGGGGGAGTGGGTATGGGTGGGTTGCGCTTCGGCGGCTCGCTGTGGACTTCTTGGGTCGAGGGGCCTGTTTCCACACTATAAGTTTAAAAAAAAAACATTTTATGCTTCCTAAGTCTTGCCTAATTGCATTATAATAGCACTTCCCACATCTATAACTCTTGCCCCGTGGAATGTACCTATTATTTCCATCGCTAAATCAAACGTCAGCGAATTATGGTCACTCTCTCCAAAGATCTAACCTACCAATAAATCAAACACCTGGCCTGGTTCCTTATCAAGCACCAGATCCATTGCAGCGTCCCCTCTTGTCAGCCTTTCGACATACTGTGTCAGGAAATCCTCCTGCACACGTTGGACAAAACCTAATTCATCTGATGTACTGGAGTTGTAGCATTTCCAGTCAATATTGGGGAAGTTAAAGTTTCCCATAACGACCACCCTTTTCCTTTCACTCCTACCCAGAATCGTTTTGCCGATCCTCTCCTCCACATCTCTGGAATTCTGTGGAGGCCGATAAAAGAATTCCAAGCAGTGTGACCACTCCTCTCCTGTTTCTAACCTCAGCCCATACCACCTCAGTAGATGCATCCTCGTCAAATGTTCTTTCAGTCACCGTTATATTGTCCTTGACCAGCAAGGTGACACCCCTCCCCGACTTTTACCGTCTACCCTGTTCTTAATGAAAAATCTATGTCGTGGAACTTGCAACATCCATTGCTGACCCTGCACTATCCATATCTCTGAAGTGGCCACAACATCGAAGTCCCAAGCACCTAACCATGCTGCAAGCTCACCTCCATCTTTCAGATACTTCTGGCGTTGAAGTAGACAGACTTCAAAACAGCTTGCTGTCTGCCAGCACATTCCTGTTACCAGGAAATCCTGCCCATGCCCTCCTTATTCTCGTCCTCCTGTGCACTGGTATTAAACCTCAGTTTCCCATCCCCCTGCTGAGCTAGTTTAAGCCCATCCGAATAGCACCAGCAACTTTCGCACCCAAGATATTAGTAGCCCTCTAGTTCAAGTGAAGACCATCCTGTTGGTAGAGGTCTCAACTTCCCCAGAATTGACTCCAATTATCCATGTACCTGAAACCCGCCCTCCTGCACCATTCCTGCAGTCACGTGTTCAGCTCATATCTCTCCCTATTTCTTGCCTCGCTATCCCCGTGGCACGGGTACAAACCAGAGATAACAACGCTGTTCTAGCTTGCACCCTAGCTCCCTGAAATCCTGCCTTACATTCCTATCCCTCATTCTACCTCTGACCTAGGTACCTACGTGGACCACGACGTGTGGCTGGTCATCCTTTTCCTTCAGGAGGGGGCAAACCAAGGGTTGGAGAGTATGGAGGGCTTGTGAGCCTGAAGGTGTGACAGTCATTGTAAGTAATGCAATGGAAAATCACAGAGACAGGCACCTACAAATTCTGCACTTGAGTTCTCAGTACTGAGGTTAAATTATGTGTGTATGATATTCACTGTGTTCAACAAAATGGGATGAAGTTGAGACTGTGTGTTTGTATGTATGTGTGAATCTGGTTTTTTTTTTCTTTGTCGTTTATGTAACATTATAACATTACCCAGTGGAGTGAGATGAAGGAGGAACTGCAATTGTGAGATATACACAATACCAGCAGACAGCTGAAAGTGACCGTCTCACTGTGTGTGCACTGAGTTTGACAATCGGCAAGTAAGTCTGTGTCAAACAATGGCAGCATTCGAGGAGCAGGAAAATCGACGTTTCAAGCAGGAACCCTTCAACAGGAATGATTCCTAACCATCGACAGCAGGTAGTTGGAGGAATTACGAACACAGCGCCCAGAGAGCAGCAGCAAGTTGAAAAGTAGCGTGATGAGAGGGGATTTGTTTCAATCTGAGTACAGTATCCAGATTAAGCTCCAAATGCAATCAAAGCAGGACCCAAAGCTGCAATCGTTTGCAACATCATGCACAATATCTATTAGCCAATCACTAGAAATGTACCGATGAAAATAATATGGAAAACCTCCCCTGATATGTTGCCCAAGGTTCCATTGACATGATGAACTTTGAGAGAAGATAAGTATCATGGATAAGTTAATAGATAAATAAATATCAAACATCATGAATCAGTCAATGGAAAGTCATGTTTTTTTTCTGTGATCTTATTCTAAACCTGAACAGAGTCCACCAGTACTGAGCCAGCTCATCAATGACACTTGTGCCACTGTCCTTCCTCTACTGGCTCACCACAAACACAATGGACAATTACAACAAGCTCACTCTCTACATTGAAATGAGCGAATTAGTTTTAAGAAAACGCTAGCCTGGTGTCTTTGAAGTTTAGAGGAGTCATATGTTACTTCATTAAAACGTTTAAATTCCTAAGGGGACTTGACTGGGTGAGTGTATAAGAGATGTTTCCTCTGCCCTCAAGATTGTTCCTGAGGTTACAGTTTGTCCACGCTGGCAGCTTCTCTAATTTTCTCTCTCTTTTCTGGTCTGTTTTCTCTTTTCCTTCATTTACATCTTGTCTTGATCTTGAATGGAATTAGCAATGGATCTCAGCTTCGACTTGTGTGAGGCCAGAGCGGAACTCCTAGCAGTGGCAAGTGAGCACTTACTTTAGTGTCTAAGAGAACATGTAACATGGCATCTGAATCAATGGCTGGTAAATCAGCAAGATAACATCACGAGGTAGGCCCAGCGGCGAAGAATTGCATCTGAGAATTGGTTACATCATCATTTGTTCGGTCTAGTGCTGACAGTGGTGCAGCTGTGGCAGAATGGACATCGCAACAACACCGACGAGGTGGTGAAGTGGTGCCGGAAGACAATTGGCCTAGCGACGAAAGATGGTGACTCAATAGTGACGACTTCAATGATGGTTGGTTCCAGCATAAATAGTGGTGATGAAATGGATGAGGAACCGCAGCATAGTGGCCATTAATAAAGTGTTGGCTGAGGACTGATGGACTCTTTTTTTAGAATAAGATCACCTAAATAGGATGTGATCTTCCAATGACTTACCCAGATGATTGTATACTTTCTAATGTTTATCATTATTGATGTCAGATGTCTGCTCTGTGCAGATTTAAATCTTGGCTTCATTTTTGTGAAACAGGCAAAGTGTGCACCCCTTTAATCCCCTGCAAGTATATCTGTATCATTATGCAAAGAAACTTCACACTTTATTGAATTATCGCCTCTATGATTGTTCGTATTAAAACTCTCCATAGACCATATCAATATTCTAATCTATTATGGTGCAAAACTGGTTTGATTCAAGCGGTTAAGTGCAATTGTTTGTTCATTAACTGGAATAAATGTATGACTAAGATAAAATAGTTGTGTTACTTGAGTAGATGTGGAGACTCATTAATGGATTCTATTCAATTCTTTCTCACAGAATGACAACAGGTTCAATATCGGTCGAGTAATCAGGGATTATCATAACCATAGTAATGGAGTGATTATCGAGAACAATCGAGAAGAATATCATTGCAGTTGGTGACAATAAGGAGGAAAAAGATTTGAGTAATCCAGTGATAGGGAAGAGTTTATCTGATTGGCTTTACTTTCGCAACTGTGATTATGATTGGATAAAGTTAACACGTCGAATAAAGATGTCACTTCGGATTTTTGCTTATATTCATTATTCCATGCTTGGCATTGTTGGTGTCTCTGATAGGTCAATGCCTCACAATGAGTTCTACAGATTGACCCATCTACGGGCAGCACGGTAAATCAGTGGTTAGCACTGCTGCCTCACAGCACTCAGGTCCCAGATTTGATTCCAGCCTCGGATGACTGTCTGTGTGGAGGTTGCACATTCTCCCTGAGTCTGCGTGGGTTTCCTCCGGGTGCTCCGGTTTCCTCCCACAGTCCAATGATGTGCAGGTAGGGTGAATTGGCCATGCTAAATTGCTCATAGTGCGAGGTGCATTAGTCAGAGGGAAATGGGTCTATGTGGGTTACTCTTTGGAGGGTCGGTGTGGACTGGTTGGGCCGAAGGGCCTGTTTTCACACTGTAGAGAATCTAATTTTGTCATTTATGGTTCCAGCTTTGTTGATGTGCTTCTTTTTTGCAATTTTCTGAACTTAAATGTACACTGTGCAAATACCGTTAATTATCATCTTTCTTGTTATTGCTTCATAAACCTGTTCTGTAATTTTGTGCAACTACTTAACTTATCTGCGTATTAGATCTATTAAACATAATTCATTGCTATCAACTTACCTTCTTTACCCTCACGTATCTGGTGCGGCTCATGTTTCCATGTCCGCCCTGCCAATGTCTACTGTTGCTGTTCTTTAACTTAATGCACTTTACCTGCTCTTGCATTCACTGCGAATGTCTCCTTTGTTCTGTGTTTTTTATTGCTTTCCTGGGGCAAACCGAAAAAATTGTTATTGCAGCATGACTGTACTTAATTCCCATGCTAGTAACAATTAACACTTTGTCTCAGTGCTTCCCCTGTTGTCCATAAACACATATCACAGAATATGAAAACATCTCTCTCTGATACGGAAAATTGTGTAGTGAGCAACTGCTTCAGTTTTATTCCTTTCTCCCCTCCCTCACCGCATTCCCCGAAGAATGTCTGGCATGACATGATGTTGAACTCTTCTCCTGTCGCATTGATATATGTCCCCATATCTTGAGACAAGAATCCTCTTCCCAACCTTCAGACACCTTCGCCCACTTCAAATTAACTCACTCCACATGTTCCTCTCCATCCAGCCTTTTAGTGATCTTTACTTTTTGCATTTTGACAATCACCGCCATTGTATTGGTCACCTGATTTCTGTGTGTCCAGCTATGTTCATCTGATGATGTCTTCCCCTTGAACTGACTCTACTCCATGCTATCAGAGGAGAAAGTGAGGTCTGCAGATGCTGGAGATCAAAGTTGAAACTTTATTGCTGGAACAGCACAGCAGGTCAGGCAGCATCCAGGGAACAGGAGATTCGACGTTTCGGGCACAGGCCCTTGTCCATGCTATCAGAACCAATCCTGACTGTGTAGTGAAGCCTGCTAACAAGGGTGCTGCTGTTGTTGACTGACATACTGACCTCCACTTTGTGGAGGCAGAATACCAGCATCTCTGATCCCTTTTCCATCTCCCCCAGAACATGAGGCAATTGGGTCCACAGCTTTTGCAAAACTCATCTAAGCTGCAGGTTTCCCCAACAAGCCACGCAGCGTCCAACCTGCCAGTCCCCAAACACATACAGCTCTGTTCTACCTTCTTCCCCAAATCTACAAACTGACTCTTTCTCTTGATGTTACTATTGATCACTCATTGTATATGCTGTCTGTCTCTAATGTTCCTCTAGCTGTCTCAGACTGTTGAGCCTCCTGTCGGTCTTTCAACCGGTCTTTGTTTTTGTGAATCTTCCTTTTGGTTATTCCTACCCCATACTTACTCCTTGTGCTTATGTGGAGTTGTCTTTCTATTACTCTGATCAAACTGGATAACCCCATGCTTATCCACGTTAAATTTTATCTGGGCCTATTCATCTGAAATGTTCAGGTCCATTTGTAATTTTTTAACATCTTTATTGCGTCAATTTACTTTTCCATCCATTTTAGTATCTGGAAATTTGGCTATAGTTCTTTCTATTCCTTCATCCGAGTAATGCAATAGTTAGTGCCTACGGCCCGAACTCTATGGCACCTAAAAATTGCCAACCATAAAAGGACTCATCTATTCCATTTCTCTGAGTTTTGTTTATTCACCAACCCTCTATGCAAGCTAATGCATTTCTCCCAATCTCATGTGTGTCTATTTTATAGCTTTATCTTTTGTGCAGAACTATTTTCAATGCCTTAGAGAAGTACATATTCTAGACAATTTCAGGAACCCCAATATCGACTTTGCCTGGCACATCTTTAAAGAACTCAAGCAAATAAAGCCTTCATAATACTATGCTGACTCTGATGCATTGTGGTTTGATTTTGAAAATCTCCTGTTGTAATTTAATTGATAATGGATTCTATCAATTTGCCTTAAATCACAGTAGTTTACTCACGACCTTTTATACACCAGTGAAGGTGATTATTCTAAGTCCTTCCCTTTCTATAACCTCGATGTTCTCTTTCCATTCGCGTGTAACAGGAAAAAGGTTTGTCCGATTGCTGTGTAAGAGACATGAGTGGTTGAGTGAACTCAGTCTCTTCTTGGGGAACCAACTCGTTGGACTGAATGTCTGTGTGGTGTTCTGACATTATAGTCTCGATGATCGGAATATCCTGAGTAAGACCTTGAAGATCTTCTCGTCCTCCTCCAGATCATGCATCAGATACTTGGGGGCTTATGGAATTTACCTGTCGGTATGTAACAATTTGAGCCGCTGAAGTGTCTCGTTGTTTTTGTCCATAAGAGGATCGAGATGCTGAACAGTCTCCTCCTGCATCCTTGAAATGGATTGAGGGAGTGATTGTTCTTCTCCGATTCCAATACGCAAGGTAAATGGCTGAAACGGTTTTGTTTTCCCGTAGAATTCCCGTGCAATAGGATCAATGGATTGAATGACGACCTCCAGTTCCACTGTTAGGACTTAAGGAGGCTGAATGGACTGATCATGTTGTTGTGTAACAGGATACTGTTGCTGCATGACCTACTATGGGTACGCAGGGCTGATTGGCCTCCTCCTGAAACTGAATATTAGATTCCACTGGCGAAGCAGCCTCGCCCTGTTCTGGTGTAGCAGATTCAAATGCCTGATTATACTTTTACTTTTCCTGTGTAAATAGTCAAAAAGCAGAATGGATTCCTTCATTTGCTATGGAATTGTTTTCTGTGCTGGCTTCTTCTGATGTTAGATTCAAAAATAAGATCGTCGTTCATTCTTGGAAACGTTCATGGGTATCGTAATAACCTGATCATTCTTTCCTTATAAATTAACACCTTCATTGCAGAAATCAGTTGAGGGAATCATCTTTGAGCTGCTTCCAATGCAACAATATACTTTATTCAATGAAAAGATTAAATCTGTACGCAGTACTGCAAGTGTTGTACACTGGCAAGATCACTTTGCCAGCCTACTGTAAATTTCCCACCCAGGTTAGATCATTCCCAACTGTCTGGAGGAATGCATAGCACTGTTAAAAGATTATTGTCTGTGTCAGCTGCACCAACGCAATGTATGATCTGGTGAAAATGTCACAATGACACTTGAGAAGATATAACATGCGACGAGATGACCTCAACGTCCAGAATACACCTCGCCAAATGTCTTGCTTGAATCTACCATTAATTCCCCCAGAGTCAAGGTCGCTCAGATGCCACAGAATCGGCTACGGCAGAGGTCAGAAACAGTATGGAGAAGCAAACAGTGACGTGAGTTATATATCTAATGTGAAAGCTACAATACAAATGTTGTGTATGTTATAAAACAGGAAATTAGAAATTGCAAGTTTGTGTGTACTACAGTAATACTGGACAGCATCAACGTACATGTAAAATTTGTCAACCTAAATGAACGCGAACATTGGGAAAAAGTGATTTCACTGACTTGTTTTAAAGATATGCTGAGCAATGAGCAAGAGATCAGGCTTTCCTAGAATTGATTTTATGTGAACAGAAGAGTTATTCGAAAGCCGTACTAAGAAGGAGCGTTTGAGTATAGTGATCATAATATATTAAACTTTATGAGACGCCTGAATACAAAACTTTTGTTTATGTAACAGTTATAATCCTGACTCAAGCAAGCCATGACGTTATGAGGGATACGTTCGGTTCAGTGAATAAGAAAAATCATGAAAAAAGCTTAAATGGAAGATAGACATTAGCTGGTGATTAAAAATACATGTCCGATATAAAGATACTAACACAGTGCAAACTCAATAATGATTACAAAATAAATTCAAAATTGCATTACATAAAAAAGGAAGCGGCTCAGAAAAATGCCAGATATTGTGGTAAGCCGTGGATTCAGAGAAATTTAGGACTCAGCAAAGGAGGGCCAATAACTTGATAAGGAAATCAAAAAGAATAAGAAGGCAAACGCTTCTTTCATTCTTGAGAGAACTGTGAAGACAAGGTCAAGTGTGGAATGGTAAGTAACTGGACTGGAGCGTTTTATTTTGTAGAGAACTGCGAACTGAAAGATAAACTAAGCAGTTAATTTCATGTATGTCTTCATAGATGCAAGATTATTTGATAGGGAAACTCGGTCTGTGTTCTGTAATGATATAAGACATGAGAGGTATTCGCAGTGAAACTTAGATAATTTAAATAAAGGGCACTGACTAATATAGGGTCATGGAGAAGTGCGAGCAAGCAAGTTGAGGAAGACTCCCAAGATATTCTTCAAGTGCATCAAACTGAACGGAATAAGCAGGGAACAATTAGGGCGCATTGGAAACCAAGAGGGAAACCTTTGTATGAAGCTGGAGAAGATTCATAGATTGTTACATGAGTGTTGTACCATTTGTTTTACTTGGGAGAAGGAGGATGAAAGTACAGAATTCGAGAAGATAGACATTGAAGTTCTTGAACAGATTTATATAAGATGCGAGCAGGGATTGGAAATTTTAGCTGGTAAAACAAAATCGAACTGATCGCCAGATCTAGAAGAGTTGTATTGTTGTTGGTGTTGTTGGAGACAAGGGAGGAAGGGCCCTGATCAATTTCTAAATTGAATCTGTCCACAGGGGAGATGGAGATGGAAGAGGACTGGAGAACAGCTAATGTTGTTTCACTTTACAGGAAGGGTGGTTGAGATAGACAAGGGAACTATAGGCCAGTGACTATCAGATCAATCTTAAGGGAAGTATTGGTAAAAATTGGGAACGTGAAAATTAATCTTCATCTCGAAAGGCAACGTTTGATCAGGAATAGGCATCATGACTTCAGCAGATGGAAACCACGCCTAATGACCTTTACTGAATTTCTTTCAAAGAGGTCGTTTATCCGGTTTTTCATCAAGGTCTTTGAAAAACTGCCACGCAGGGAACTGATAAAGTAAAATCTCATGATATCAATTATAACTTGCCAAGTTACATTCAAAATTGTTTTCGTGGTAAGAGACAGAGTAAGTGCTAAGTGGCTGGTTGTGTTACTGGAGAGCAGTGTTCAGATGTGTGCCAAGGGGTCAGTGCTGTGTCCCTCGTTATTTGTGAAATTCATAAAAGTCACAGATGTCAAAGTGGAGGGATGTGGGGGAGTTTGGTACGTAAGTTTGCCTTTGCCACCAAAACTTGCCGGGTGATTGTCACTGAGGAAGAAGTTCTTATGTTTCAGAAAATGTAGATGGAATGGTCAGACGGGTAGATCAGTGGTAGATGGAATTAAATCCTGATAAATGAGGTATAGCACTTTGGAATAACGAACAAGACAGGGGAGTACGCAATGAATTGCAGTACACCAAGAAGCTGAGAGGGTGATTCTCCACACATCCCTGAATGAGACTGGACAGTGTGATAGGTTAGTTTAGAAAGTACACTGGACTGTATCCATAGGCTTTATTCATCGAAGCATAGATAATAAGAGCTATACAGAACTTTGGTGACGTGAAGATGGGAAACTGTGTGCAGTTATGGGTGCCAAATTACAGAAAGGATGTGAGTGCACTAGAGGGGTTACAGAGGCGATTCACCAGGATGCTCCCCAAGATGTAGCATATCAGCTATGAAGGGTGGCTGGATAAGCTCGGTTGCATGCTTTAGAGCGGGCAAGGTTGAAAGGGAAGTAATGTAGAAGCATAAGATTATGAGGGACATGGACGAGGTGCACAGAACAAAGAACAAAGAAACTTTACATCTCAGGAACAGGCCATTCGCACCTCCAAGCCTTAGCTGATCCAAATCCACTGTCTAAATCTGTATCCCAATTCCTAAGCATCTGTTTCCCTCTGCTTTCCACCTACTCAAGCATCTTAAATGAATCTACTGTGCCTGCCTCTACTACCTCTGCTGGCAACGCGTTCCAGGAACCTACATACTCTTTGAAAAGTAATTGCTGCGTGTGTCCCCCTCAAACTTTTCACCTCTCATCTTGAAAGTGTGACCTCTCGTTATTGAATCCTTCACGCTGGGAAAGAAAACTTGTCACTATCTACCTTGTCTATACCCTTCATGAGTTTGCAGGCTTCAATCAGGTCCCCCTTCAATCTTCTTTTCTCTAATGAATGCAGTCCTAACATACTCAACCTCTCTACATAGCTAGTGCCTTTCTTAACAGGCAAAATTCTCGTATGCCTGCTCTGTACCCTCCTTAAAGAGTCTAAATCCTTTTAGTAATGTGGCAACTAGAACTGTGCGCAGTATTCTAAATGTGGCTGAACCAATATCTTGCTCAATTTTCAACTGACTTGTCAGCTCTTATACTCAATGCTGCATTCCGATGAAGGCAAGCATACCATATGCCTTCCTGACCACTCTATCCAGCCATCTTCAGGGTACAATGGACTTGAAATCCCAGATCTCTCTGCTCAACAACTTTCCCCAAGTATCTTCTGTTTGCTGCACAATTCGCTCTAGAATTAGACTTCCCAAAATGCATCACCTTTACCTGGATTGAACTCCAACTGCCACTTCTCCGCCCAACTCTCCAGTATATTTATATTCTCCTGTATACTTTGACAATCCCCTATGGTTTCTGCTACTCCATCAATCTTTGTGTCATCTGCAAATTTGTTAATTATACCAACAGTGCACTCTTCTAGATCATTTATGCATATCACAAACAACAGTGGCACTGATCCCTGTGTAACAACACTGGTCACCTTTCTCCACTTAAAGCAACTCCCTTCAACTACTACTCTCTGTCTCCTGTTGCTCAACCAGTTCTTTACCACTTATCTAGAACACCCTGCACACCATGTGACCACACTTTGTCTATTAGTTTACCGTGGGGAACCTTATCAAATGCCTTACTAAAGTCCATGTATATGATCTCTACAGCCCTTCCTCCATCTATCAACTTGGTCACTTTCTCAAAGAACTCTATTAAGTTGGTAAGGCACGATCTCCCACGCACAAAACCATGTTGCCTATCACTGAACAGCCCATTGGTTTCCAATTTTTTTTCTCCTCAGTACCTTCCCCAGCAACCTTCCCACCACTGACGTCAGGCTCACTGGTCTGTAGTTACCTGAAATACCCCTACTACCCATCTTATGCAGGGTGTCAACATGAGCAAATCTCCACTCATCCTGCACTTGAACTGTGTTTAAGGATGGTACAAAGATATCTGTCAGGGCCCCAGCTATTTCCTCTCTCACCTCCGTCAGCAACCTGGGATAGATCCCACCCCGTCCTGGTGATTTGTCCACCTTAATAACCTTTAGCCTACCCAAGACATCTTCTCTGCTTATGTCAACATGATCCAGAGTAATCAACTTCTATCTCTAATCTCAACATTCATCATGTCCCTCTCCTCAGTGAACACTGATGCAAAGTAATCATTCAGAATGTTACCCATTTTCTCAGGTTCAAAACACGGCCTTCGTTCCTTATCCTTTAGTGGACCAATCCTTTCTCTAGTTACCCCATTGCCCTTATATAAAAATAAAACGCTGTGGCATGCTCCATAATTCTGCTCACTAAACTTATTTCATGATCCATTTTACCCCGCTTGATTCATCATTTGAGACTGGTCCTACTCTCCTGATATTCCTCCAGGGCCCGTTCTGTTCTTAGCTGCCTGGATCTGATGTACGCTTCCCCTTTCCTCTTCGCTAGTCGTACGGTTTCTCCTGTCATCCACATTCATGAACATTGCCTTTCCTATCCCTTGCTTTCAATGTCACATACCTATCCTGCACTACCTTCAACTTATCTTTGAAAGCCTCCCTCATATCAAATGTGTACTTCCCTTCAAATAGCTGTGTCCAATGTTGATTTGCCAGTTCCAGTTTAATTTTGATGTCATTGGCCTTTGCCCCGTTTAGTCTTCTTCCCTTAGGACCACTCTCATCTTTGTTTAAGAGTATTCTAAAACTTACAGAATTAGGGTCATTGTTCCCAAGGAAATCCCCCACCTGAGCTGGCTCATTCCCCAACATCAGGTGCAATATGGTTCCTTCCCTCGTCGGACTACTGACATACTGCTCTAGAAAACTCTCCTGGACTCTTCTTACAAATTCTTCCCCATCCAGACCTATAACAATAGGTGAATCCCAGTCAAGGTTGGGGAAATTAAAATCTCCCATCACCACCACCCTGTTACCGCTACATCTTTCCATAATCTGTTTACCTATTTGTTCTTCTACCTCACGCTCACTTTTGGGAGCCCCAACAATGTAACTGCACCTTTCTTATATCTCAGTTCCACCTATAATGCCTCACTACTCATGCCCTCCTTTGTGTCATTGTTTAGCAAAGCCGTGATATCATCACAGACTAGCAATGCAACTCCTCGCTCCCCCCCTTCCCCCCCCCCCCCCCCCACACCCCCACTTTTACTTCCCTCCTTGTCCTGCCTGAAGCATCTATATCCTGGAAAATTTAGTTGTCAGTCATGCCCTTTCTTCAACCAAGTCGCTCTGTTTGCAATAACGCCGAGCTAGTCCCCTTACAATAGAATCCCCTTTGACTATGGCCCTACAAGGCTTTTTCCCGCGCTTCTGAACAGCAATGCCCGTCATGGTACCATGATCTTGGCAACTGCTTCCCTCGCCTGTTGAGCCATCTCCCCCAACAGTATGCAAAACAGTATACCTGTTTTAGAGAGAGATGACCACAGGGGACACCTGCACTGCCTTCCTACTCTTCTTCTGCCTTTTGGTCATCCATTCACTGTCACCCTCAGCAATTCTAACCCGCGGTGTGACCAGTTCACTAAACGTGCTATCCACAACCTCCTGAATATCGCGGATGCTCCACAGTGAGTCCATCCGCAGCTCTAGAGTCCTCATGTGGACAAACAAGAGCTACAATGGGACACACTTCTTGCAAGTGCAAGAGTCAGGAACATCAACCACATCCCTGAGCTCCAACACCAGCAAGAGGCATATGCCACAGGTCTGAGGTCCCCTGCCATTGTAAGCCTTAGCTTTATGTCAAATAACTAAAACCGGACAATGAACTGAAGTATACGAAAGAAAATAAAGAGAAGAAACAAAATCCTTACCTTCCAGAGTCTTTTGCTTCTGGTTAGTGGGGGATGGGAGTGAGATACAACATGAGTCGTATCTCGGATTCTGACAGCAAATGTTCCATTCAATCAAAGAGCCAAGAACAGGGGAGCACACAATTAAAACGATGGGATTGAAGTTTAGAGAAAATTTCAGGGTTGTTTATTTCTCCCCAGAAGGTGTTGGGGAATGGAAAATACTTTCTGAGATGGAAGTTGTCACGGGTAGTCTCACAACTATTAAAATGCACTTGGTCAAGGGATTGAAGTGTGATAATGGCCTCGTGTAAGAAAATGTGACCACGCTGTATTTCTGACAGTACAGAATCTCTGCTTCTATGATGTATGTTTGTGGAGCGTCTTCCATTGAGCAAGTGAAGGCACGAATTGTTGGGCTTCTGAAACGTATACTAACAATGCTAAATGAGTGGACCATAATAACTTATAACAGTATATCAAAGGGAAAGTTAAGCAAAACAAGAGCAGCTTCCTTACAGTCAGAAACCAGAGAATGGAGAACAGAGAACGTTTAAATAGCAGAATCATGAAGCAACCACTTGTGTACTGTCTTCGCGGAAGGAAACATATTAAAAAGAACTCGTCCCAGCAAGACAAGGAAACCTGAATCTGACGAGAATCAGTGAAATTAATAAATGTATGTTTTTGAAGAAATTATTGGGATTGAAAGTAAGGGACATATTCGATATCAGCATAGATTTATGAAATGCATATCATATTTGAGAAACTCTCCTGTAGAAAGATTATGCAGAAGCAATGTATGCTGCATGTTTGGATATTTGGAAAACCTCTTTCGGGCAATTCCCCAGCCTAACGTGCAAAAACAAATATCATGGCATTGGGGCTAAAATATTGACATGGTTTTAGATTCGGAGAGCTGGCAAGGAAAAGTGTGTAGAATTTCTTGATTTTGATTTAATGATCACGTGTATTTTACAAGATAAATACAAGAAAGTACAGTGAAAATCTGGCACTTGTCTGCACAAAATGGCGCCATTTTGAATAATTTAAGAAAATGGAAAAAAAAACAACAAATATAGATTAACGAGAGTCTATCTGTCCTGAACCAGCTCATTATCATCGACAACACCCGCACCGCCATTCTTCCACAACAGCTTCATCACCATCTACACCGATCCGACCAACATCGAAATTGCTGTTCCTCAAGTGGAGTCTGTGCCACTGTGCTGATACTGCTCCATAACCACCTCGTTGTCTCCTGCCACAAACCTCCAGTCGTATCTCTGCTGCTGGGTGAACCACATAAATGTTGCCATGATGCCATTCTGACATTTGCTTCGTCACTACCAGTGCTGTATCCAAATAAAATCAAAATCTCCGATCCTCAGATATCACATTTTGCTGCTGGAGTTATCTTGCCTAATGTTTCTTGTCGATGTAGCAGTCGCCAATGTCAGGCCCGGTGCTTGCTCTGGAAAAGCGGGTAGGCACTGCGTCCAGCTCGAGGTCAATGCTCCAGGTCTGTTCAAAGTCTAGCCTTGGGCTCTTGATCCTGCCGATTCTGTCTAAGTTAATTCAGATAAAAAGAAAAGATCAGGGAAGAAAATAAGAAAAAGAGGAGGTCAGAGCGGATAAGTTCCAACACAATAGCACTTTGAATGGAAGCACCAGAATAAAAATATTCTTTTTTGGAGAAAAAGTCTGGCAGTGTATAACAATAATCAAGTCTTATGTCCCAGCTATTCCCTATACAACTCAAACATTTGTTTGAGGGAATCAAATGCAGTATTTCCAAGTGAGCTGACAGTGCTAAACTATGTTCAACTGTGCGTTGGTCAGGAGAATATAAAAAAGCTTCAAGATATTCAGACAAGTGGAGTGAATGGGCAAATGTTTGGCAGATGAATAACAATGTTGGTAGATTTAACATTACGCATTTTGGAGCGAAAAATAGAATGGCAGCTAGCATTTGAAAAGCGACTGGTAGACAAATGTTACTCCATAAAGTAACTTATGTTCCTGCTATTGCTTACTTCTGCACAGACTTCCGAGGTCCATAGAAGGCAATGATTCCTGAAGCCTAAAATCAATACTGGGAATGGCATTGGCATGCTGACCATTGCCCATAAACCTGTGAAGTGTGTAACTGTAGCATTGAAAAGGATCTGAAACTCGTTATACACCAGTCACTGAAATCAATATTGCAGGAGCAGAATGTATTTAGGAAGGTACATGCTGTGTTGATCTTTATTCCAAAGGGATTTGAGTACTGGAGTAATGGAGTCTTATTGCACCTGTACAGAGCCTGGATGAGAACTCATCTTGAACTTTGTGCAGTGTTGTGTGCAGTTTTGGTCTCCTTACTTAATAAATGACAAACCTGTGATTGATGGAGAGCAAACGAAGGATGACCAGACTGATGTCTGGAATGACAGGCTTGTTGGTTGAGCAGAATTTGGGTAGACTGCGCCTGTATTCCATGAAGTTTAGGAAAAATGATTTGAGATCTCAGTGAAATATATAAAACTATAACAGGGAGAGACAGACTGCAAACGGGGATGATAATTCCACTGGCTGGGATCTCTAAAGCAATAGGCCACAGCATTTGGTAAAGGCAAATCACTCTGCATTGAGATGACAAATGTCGGCACTTACAGACTGGTGAACCTGGGAATTCTCTACCACGTGAGGCTATTGAAGCCAGGGAACTAAACATAAGTAAGAATTTCTAGACACGGAAGTAATGGAGAGAGAGCATTAGTATGCTGTGGAGATAAAGGATCAGACGTTAATCCAGGTAGTTCTATGATAATGCAATAATTGTGTTCCTGTAAAACATCGTGTTAAAGCACATCTCGCAAAATAAATAATGAGGCATATAGGGAAAACAGGGTTAGGGATGAGCCGCCAAAACTATCAGTAAAAATCAGAACAAAACTAGCAGTTAGCTTAAAAGATAGTAGACTCTAAGTAAATCCTTAAATCATATACTTCAATGAAATGATGCAGTAAATTTGACATTATAACACTAAAATCGCTTACTACAGCACGGCATCTTTCAGGAAACTCTTCAGTAGAAAGCACACCAGCCAACTAATCAGGTGATGCCGACGTTGAATTTCAGTTTTCTCCAAGATTTTCCCCTGGTTTGTAATAACCTTCCTTCTAAATGTAGACTTCAAATTCCAGTTTGAATAAAATTTCCAGGCTTGAAGAACTGATTGCATTCCTGTTTTAGCTGATTGCATTGAATTTGCATTTTGCTGACCGAGGATCCAGAGACGGTGATTTGCTGTTCACCTCGTGCAGGGGATGGAATTGCATAACAGCGAACAGGAATTCCCCTTATTTGAAAAAAAAGTCTGAAATTCACGAATCACGTTGCAGTCAAATCCTGTTTAATAAACACATGTTCTCGGAGAACTACCTGTATATTGAATAGGGAGAGCAAAATTAAATGACCGAAGGGACTAGTACAGTTCTTTGTTTATATTGTCCCAATGGCTGATCACATGGATGGACTTGGAAAAGCGCATTGAGGAGATGTTCAGCCATGATCTAGAAAGAGAAGGCTCAATGTGTTGAAATGCCTACTCCTTTTAAGATCATAAGACCATAAGACATAGGAGTAGAAGTAAGGCCATTCGGCCCATCGAGTCCACTCCTCCATTCAATCATGGCTGATGGGCATTTCAATTCCACTTACCCGCATTAGCACCGTAGCCCTTAATTCCTTGTGACATCAAGAATTTATCAATTTCTGCCTTGAAGACATTTAGCGTCCCAGCCTCCACTCCACTCTGTGGCAATGAGTTCCACAGGCCCACCACTCTCTGGCTGAACAAATGTCTCCGCATTTCTGTTCTGAATTTACCCCCTCTAATTCTAAGGCTGTGTCCACGGGTCCTAGTCTCCTCGCCTAACGGAAACAATTTCCTAGCGTCCACCCTCTCCAAGCCATGTATTATCTTGTAAGTTTCTATAAGATCTCCCCTTAATCTTCTAAACTCCAATGAAAACAATCCCAGGATCCTCAGCCGTTCCTCATATGTTAAACCTACCATTCCAGGGATCATCCGTGTGAATCTCCACTGGACACGCTCCAGTGCCAGTATGGCCTTCCTGAGGTGTGGGGACCATGCAAGACCTCGCATTTGCTTACATTGAATTCCATCAGCCATTTCCTGGACCACTCCTCCAAACTGTCTAGATCCTTCTGCAGCCTCCCCACTTCCTCAGTACTATCTGCCTGTCCACCTAACTTTGTATCATCGGCAAACTTCGCTAGAATGCCCCCAGTCCCTTCATCCAGATCATTAATATATAATGTGAACAGCTGCAGCCCCAACACTGAACCCTGCGGGACACCACTTGTCACCGGCTGCCATTCCGAAAAAGAACCTTTTATCCCAACTTTCTGCCTTCTGTCAGACAGCCAATCCTCAATCCATACCAGTAGCTCACCTCGAACACCATGGGCCCTCACCTTGCTCAGCAGCCTCCCGTGTAGCACCTTATCAAAGGCCTTTTGAAAGTCTAGGTAGACCACATCCACTGGGTTTCCCCGGTCTGATGCTTCTGTGTGTGAAAGGTCTGCAAATGTTTTCACAAGCTTTCAGATGTTAGGAAGGATTTCTCTGCAGGGTCGACCGTGTTTCCCTTTCCCTATTCCTATACGGAGGTTGGGGCCTGGTTTGATACAAAGTAATACCCTTCTTTGTCGTTTCGGAGACCATTGAAGAGTATGTCACATGTCTGTCTGGCTGGAGTTACTTTAGGCCAGAACAGGAAAATACGGTAGATTTGCTTCCTGAAATTAGATTGGTGAATCAATTTGGTGTTTACAATCAACATTGGCTTCAAGTTCACTATCACTGACACCAGAGTTGAGATTTCTATAATTTATTAATTGTTTTTGATTTCCACCAGCAGCCAGCGTATTAGCCTGGTTTGGATTCATAATTCAATGATAAATAATTCAAAAAAACATCGTTCACACATATGCACTTATCGAAAAATGATGTTGATGACTGATGATAGTGCAGATAGTATATCATTCTATTTAACAACAATGTGTCCTCTGCAGCGAATCTAATTCGTTGAAGACTGGTATCCGTGATTCTGTGGACATCGTGATGAGGTGAGGTGGATCACAGACTCAACATTTCTGGTTGAGGATGGTGCAAATAGTTCATCCTTGTCCTTTACACTGATGTGCGGAGCTATTCCATTTTTCACGATGGAGATATTTGTAGAACGCTCTGCTCCAGTATGTTGTTTTATCTTCCATCAGTTTTTAAGGCTGAATCTAACAGGAGTTCAGAGCCCCTATCTTATCTGTTGGTCTTGGGATTGTTTCGCACTCTCTATCAGATGTTGTGTCTACTATTTGGAACGGAAGCAGTCAAGTGTGATAGTTTGACGGGTTGTTATCAGTTTTATGTTCAAATGGTTCTGACCCTGGCATGTTCACCAACATTCGTCACTTAATCATAGGTCAGCTTGATGGTAGTGGTAGACTGAGCATTGTCCCGGGCAAACAGTTATAGCTTGTGGCTGAGTAGCCTACAGCACCACATCAATGTCAGGAATACTCATAGATGAATGTTTGAGAGCTACATGACTGAAAGCATTTACAGAAGATTTTTGATTTGGAAATAAGTTGAGTGCAATGAAGAATTTGTGATGAAAAAGAGGTTATATAGTGATAAACTGTGAGAGTCATGCAATATGCAAACAGACTGTTCAGACCAACTCGTCCCTGTTCACCAGGTTTCTTAAAATGAATTAGTCTTAGTTGCTTGCGTTTGGCATATACAATTCAAAGCCTGTCCTATCCATCGACCCATCCAATTTATTTTATACGTTGTAATTATACTCGCCTGTACTAGCTCCTCTGACAGCTCGTTACATATGTACAGCACCCTCTGTGAGAAACAGCTGCCTCTGTGAATCTCTTTTAAATCTCTCCTCTCTTACCTTAAACCTATGGTCCCCTGGTTTTCTACACCTCTACCATGGGGATAAATCCCCTTGGCTATTCATCGTATCTATGTCCCTCATCATTTTAGAAACCCCTATAAGGTCACCCCTTAGATTCCTAAGCAAAAAAATCCTAAGATATCCAGATTATATTTCAATACTTCCAGTCTCTGGTACATCTTCTTATATATTTTTGTATCCTTTCCAATCGCGGGGAGAGAGTACTTGTACTCAGTACTTCAAATTTGGCCTTATCATTCTCTTTAACAGTCACAACGTAATGTCCCATTTCCTATACTCAATGCTCTGAACAATGACGGCAAGCATGTCTAACGCCTTCTTCACTGCACTTTCAACTTCGACTCCACTTTCAAGAAACTATGTCCCTGCACACTTGGATCTCTCTGTTTGAAAACACTCCCTTGGACCCTACTTATAATGGTGTAAATTCTGCGCTGAGTTTTCTAACACAAGGTAACACCTCACATTTATCTGAATTAAACTCCATCTGCCATTCGTCGGTCCACTGGTACAATTGATTATGATCTCATTGTCCTGGTGATGACCTTCTTTGTTGTCCACTATTCTATCAATTTGGTGTCATCCACAAACTTACTATCCATAATTCGTCTATTCTCGTCAAAAACATTTATAAAATAGCAAACAACAGTAGATGATTCACTGATCCTTGTGGCACACGACTGGCCACAGGCCTCCAGTTGGAACAACAAATCTCTACCACCATCCTCTTGTGAGAAACAGACCTCACTCAAAAATCAATCAGCCTGAGACAAAGTGTTGGAAGCAAGAACAATTTATTACAGTCTTGAAAGAACTGGACGCTTCTGTAATCAAGCAGAAATGGGCGCGAAAACAATACATTAAAGCATTCTTATTCAGTTTACAAGTTGCGGAAGCACGCCTCCCTTTTCCCATCTTATCATAAGCCGATTACCTCACTTTTTAGTTATTTTCTTATCTGGCCATCCTGCTGTCTTTGTCTGCATTCTTTGTTCCTTGTTTGTTACAACTTGTTCTTTATTTCAGTTTCTCTTATCATATTATAAGCTTTATTGTGAAATGCCCTTGCTGCTTCGTTTTGTGGTCAGCTACAATCCTTTCAAGTTATTTCCTAGCTTAAAACTATTTTCTTTAAAAGACCCTCTATATTCATTAAAGTCTTAGTCTTAAGTATGCTACATGCTACGAGAATTCCGCGACTGTTTGTATAATGTCCCCCTTCCCTTTCCCCCACTACGCCCCCTCACCCATCTGCAAAAACAACATGTCTAATCTCCCACAATTCCCCCTTTTTCTTTTTCTCTAACTGTTGTTTTTGCACTTATTAAGTCTCCTTTAAGTCATTTTCTTATGTTCTGCCCTCTTACGCCTTTTGGCAATGAGGTTCACAATCTTAAATTTTACATTTGTGTTGTTCGTCCCTCGAACTCTAGAAGCATTCTTTGACTTTCTCTTTGTTGCATATCACCTGCTGATTGTAAAAGCATCTGATGATTTATTTGCGTTCCTTCCCCAAGGGATGTAATCAGTCGGCTCATGACCCATTTTAAGACATTGAACCCTACCACCAGACCCACTAATATCAATAATCCATAGATAGCAAGATTGACTAACCACCTTCTCCAACCAGTCAATCCCCAATTCTTCCATTCCCATCCTTTTTCATTCTGGTACCGATAACTTGCCTCCCTTATCTTGGCGATTTTGTCTCGCACATGTTTGGAGATATCAGTAATGTTAGAGGAGACCTCAGGTATGTACGCACAACATTCCTCTCGAATTAGTGCAGAGGAACCACCCTTCTCTGCCAGAATATAATCCAGAGCCATCCTGTTCTGAAGGGTTGTTAACCTGGTGGCAATCATTTCGGTCGTTATGGCTGCTACCTGGGATTGGGTTTCGGCCAACGCATCAGCAGTATTGTTGGCCAACTCTTCCAGGGAAGCCGCCAACTTTTGTATTTCTACTCCTGCTCGAGCGGTCCCATACATAGGTATCAAAATCCAGAGGAGGCGATCTCCTTCAGTTACTTACCGGGTTACTCGCCTTCCTCCTTGTTTATTCCGATGTATTTTTGGGGCTTTCTTTAACAGCCTCAAGTGGGGAATTATATCGGCAAGGTAGCAGCAGCCACTCCAGCCTTTCTGGTTTTGAGGTAGTGTCTGAACTGGATGGTCCCAGCACCCATTCCCGTTACATCCGCCTCTCCAATCGTACTTCTCACCGGGGATAAATGGGTAGGACTTTAAGCCACACACCCAATATGTCCCATTTAATATTCAGGAAATGGCAGTGGCTTGGCTGGTGTAGACACAAGATGATTTTCCTAATAGGAAGAGTGTGGCGTCATTCTGATTACAGAAACAAGTGGCATTTACTGCTCCTTTAGGGAGGAAACTCTAAGGCCATCGATAGCACCCAGAGTTTTCGGGGCTGGTTGAGGGAACCACCCCACAAAGTTATAATTCCCCCTGTCAGATCTCCATTTTGTATTGATTGAGCCCAAGTCAAATTGTTGTACATCGTACACTTCTTCTTTGGTAAGTGGT
>NC_057759.1:6786670-6788551 GCF_004010195.1 Chiloscyllium plagiosum | reverse complement strand
AGGGGAAGGAGCGTCCACCGGGCCCTTAACACAAGTGTGATGACTCCACCCTTTTTCAGCAGTTCGGACGGCTGTTTCAGTAGTCAGGAGGATTAGGAACGTCCCTCCCAGCTTGGCTGCAGTTTGGTATCTTTCCAGTTTTTTATCAGGACCCAATCATCCGGTTGTATTCGATGTACGGCGAACTCAAGTGGAGGTGTCTGGGTCAACAGACCCTTCATCCTAAGGACAGACAAAGAAGAGCCGAGCGCCACAATATAGTTCTTTAAAAACTTATCATTGAACTCTACAGTTGGTAATTCCCCTCTTCCACCCAAGAAAGGTAATCCAAACATCATCTCATAAGGAGAGAGGCCTATATCACGTCTAGGTGCAGTCCTAATGCGTAGCAATGCGATAGGTAAACATTTTGTCCATGGTAATCGAGTCTCGAGGACTAGGATAGACAATTGCTTCTTTAACGTTTGATTCATTCGTTCCACCCGCCCAGAGGAAGGCGGGTGCCAAGGTGGGTGAAATTCCCAAGCGATCTCTAATCCCACCATTACTTCTTGTAGGATCTTAGAGTTAAAATGGCTACCTTGGTCTGAATCTATACTTTCCACCACTCCATATCGAAGAATTATATGTTCTAAAAGAATTTTCACTACTCCATTTGAGGTAGCTGAGGACATTGGAAATGCCTTCACCCACCTAGTTAGGTGATCCATTAGGACTAATAAGTACTTTTGTTTCCCTAATGAGGTAATTCTGTGTAATCTACCTGTATTCTTTGAAAAGGTCTTACCCCAGGGTTTCTTCCACCTCTTGTCCCCCCTCCTTTTACTTTCTTATTAATCTTTTGGCAAGTCGGGCATCCTGTGCATACCTGCTTGGCTAATGTATATATCGCTTTACATCCGTACATTCTTAACACTATGTCACACATAGCTTGGGAGCCCCAATGACTGCCTTGGTGCAAGGTGGTTAGGATGTTTCTCATGACTGGTTTACTTAGTAACTCCCTTCCATCCGGGAGGATCCATCTTCCAAGGGTTGTCTTAGCCATCGTTACAGTTACTGCACTATCCTCCAACCCAATTTTTAAGCACAGCAATATAATCAAATCCCTACCTAATAGATTGCTCCCAATGTCAGGAATATATAGTAATTGTCCTATCACTTCCTCATCATTTATTCTAATTAGGGTTGGTTCAAAAATAGGCACCAAGAATTCTTCGCCTTTTACTCCGGAAACCTTAAGATACTCCTTAGTTAAGTTAACGCCGTTACGTCTAAAACTTAGGGATGATCGTGCCGCTCCTGTGTCCACCAAAAATACTGCCTCCTCCCCTGCAGGTCCCACCTTTAAGTTTATCAAGGGTTCCCTGTGGGGCTCAGGAGAAAGGAACACCTGACTCCCCTAATCTTCATCTAAGGTCATTAGGGAAACGGCTTCCCTTTCTCGTGCTAATTCCGGGCATTCCGTTTTAAAATGCCCCACTTTCCCGCAATGGTAACAACTGCCTGTTGCCTCTTTTCCCGGTTGTCCGACCTTTGTTTTTTGTGTCCTCCCCTATCCTTCCTGTTATCCCCTGATCCCAGTCTCCTTTTTGTTATTTCTTCTACTGCCACCACCATCATTTTGGCTTTCTGTTTCTGTTTCTCGTCTTCCCTTTTCACAGACACTTTCTGTGCCTCACATAACAGTTCTTCCATCCTGTCTTTCACTCCATCCATCTAATTTCTGTAATTTCTTTTGTATGTCCGGCCATGATTTAGTTACAAACGGGACCTTTAAGTATCCCTGTGCTATCGGATTATCGGGATCCATTCCCGAATACTTCCTTGTGGCCTCCTTGAGCCTTTTAAGAAATGCAGAAGGGGTTTCATCCTTCTCTT
>NC_057759.1:6774017-6785715 GCF_004010195.1 Chiloscyllium plagiosum | reverse complement strand
TTATCATTTTAGCCTTATCTTTCTCCCACGTCCAGGAATTGTGTTCCCAAATACCCAACATTTTCCCCAAAGCACTGTCGGGCGGAATATATTCCCCTTTAACGTTACTTACAGATTGATCGTTACCCAGGCAACTCCCCGTGCCTCCCATTGTTTCTAATTTAATTAACCTTAACAAGGTCCGGTGTCACCTTCTTCCGCATCCCCTTCAGATCCTGACTAGACACCTTACTGTTCGATTAATCTGACCAATTATATGCTTTTTGAGACTTCAACTGTTCTCTATAAATCACTTTTATGTAAGGATAAAAGATATTAGTTAGAAACTGATAGTAAGGCAGTCATGACCTGTAAAAAGAACAGGAGTTAACATTTTATTTCAAAATCTATAAAATCCTTAACCTTAAAAGAAATCATGTTAAAATTTACAGAGTAGAAATGAGATTCAAAACAGTCCTGGATCTCAAGCTCCAGGGAACAAAGCACAAACATTCAATCACCAACAAACAAATGGGCATTCAAACCGAATCACAAAGGGTTAAACTTTCTACTAGCTGTACAGCTCTTTTTTCTCTCTCTCTCTCTCTCTCGCACACACACACACACAAAGACACCATGTCTCACAGACACTTTGCGCTTCCCACAACGACTCCGCTAGCTTTTGTATATTTTTCTGGGCGTCTGGCCATAAGTTAGTTACGAAGTGCACCCTCAGCAGCCCTTCAGCTACGAGCCCTTCTGACACAGGCAATTTTCCATGGACATAGGCTTAATTTTATATATCGCCAATTCCCCGCACTTTTGTACGCCCGACCACCAAGGCAATACTTAAAGGTCTCTTTTCTTACTTTGGTCTGTGCACAGAGTTACCTGGTCATTTCGGCGTGCCCCGTCCCGCAGCAATTCCTGCAGCAAATACCGCTGCCCACCAGTCGCCCGGATATATCATTTAAGACCTTTCCCTACCCGGGTCTTGTGGGAAATTAGAAATGTTGTTTTTGCAGATGGGTGAGGGGGGTGTAGTGGGGGGAAAGGAGGGGGAACATTATACAAACAGAATTCTTGCAGCATGTAGCATGTAGCATAATTAAGGCTAAGACTTTAATGAATATAGAGGGTCTTTTAAAGAAAATAGTTGTAAGCTAGGAAATAACTTTAAAGGGTTGTAGCTGACCACAAAAAGAAGCAGCAAGGGCATTTCACAATAAAGCTAATAATATGATAAGAGAAACTGGAATAAAGAACAAATTGTAACAAACAAGGAACAAAGAGTGCAGACAAGGACAGCAGGATCGCCAGATAAGAACATAACTAACAAGTGAGGTAATCGGCTTATGATAGGATGGGAAAAGGGAGGCGTGATTCCGAATAAGAATGCTTTAATGTATTGTTTTCGCGCCCATTTCTGCTTGATTAGAGAAGCGTCCAGTTCTTGAAAGACTGTAATAAATTGTTCTTGTTTCCAAGGCTTTATCTCAGGCTGATTGATTTGTGAGTGAGTTCTGTTTATCACACTCTGTCTCCTGCGGCCAAGCCATTTTTGTCTCTAATAGGCAATCTCTCCCGGATTCTCTGTGATCTAAACTTATTATCCAATCTACCACGCAAAATCTTATTTGGACTCACTAATGTCCAAGTAGACTATGAATGCTGCTTCACCCCCATCTATGTTATTGGTCACCTCTTGAAGATCCGTGTCACATCGAGTCCGTGAGACACAATTTCCCACGCACAAAGCTGCGCTGACTATCCTTAATCAGTCGTTGCCTCTCTGAATACATGTAAATCCTCTCTCTCAGAATCCCCTCCTCAGTCTCTCACTCGTTCTGTCTGTCCCTCCCAACTTTAGTTAAAGTGATCTCCTACCATGGTCCATTGGACGCCTTGCGTGACTGCACACAGAGCTGCTTTCTTTTGGAAACTGCGTCAGAAACAGTGACTCTCACATTTTCATTGAGTTGGCTTTATTGTTACGTGCACTGAAAAGTTTGAAATGTCAGTTATGGAACCATCTAAGGTACAAGACTCCTGATTACAGATACTTAAGTATTTGGTACAAAATTGAAAGAAATCTACATGAAAGTCCAACTGAAGAATACAATGCAAAAACAAAAGAACGGTCTTGATTTATAGTCCTTTCGGTCTGTGCCAGCACTGAGCCTCCAGACTGCAACAGACCAAATCTCCATACTGCATTGGGCCACGTCTCCAGTCCGCGCTGTGTGAAGTGTCCAGACTGTACTGAGCTAAATTACCAGACCACACTGGGCCAAGTCTTCGGACAATCCTCGGTTAAATCTCGAGACTTTGCCGGGCTGAGTCTCCAGAGCACAGTGGGCTCAGTCTCCAGATGGTGCGAGGCCGACTCTCCAGACTGCACCGGCCCAATATCCAGACCACACTGGGTTTCAAATCTTGTGGCCTCACCTTCCCGTGATGGCTTCAGTCCAGGACCCGCCTCCTCCAGACCCACTGAGTAAATTTAAAAAGTTACAACTTTGGAAAATCACTTCATAAAAGAGAAAATCATGAGAAAAAACATAACGAGTGGAAAAGAGGATCTCCGGCTGGAACATTCGGAAACTGACGCCATCTTTAGTTCCTTACATGGCTATTTCATTCTTCAAAGAATGCATTGAAAACTCAGAGCAGTGTTGTCTATTTTTTTCCAATGCTGTCCCTGCAATATTAACAGAAGGAGACAAAAATGCCCATTGCTGGCCTGTATGCTGCAACTAGATTTGTTTCATTTCTTATAGTAATCGAGCTATAGAGTACAAAGCATGGAGCCGGGCACTTTGGCTCAAACTCGTCTATGGCAACAAAATATTCATCCACACTAAACCTATTTCCTTGCACTTGACCCATATCTTCCTAATCAGTTCATATCTGTGTATTTGTACAAATGTGGTTTATAGATTGTTAATATACCTGACACTACCACCTCTGCTGGCAACTCATTCCATATAACGAACCACACTCTGTGTAAATAAAAAAAGTTGCCCCTCAGGTTGCGTTTTATTTTTTCCCTTTAATTTTAAAATAATGCTCTCTCATCATAAATTGCCCAAATTTGGGAAAAAGAGTTCAATCACCCTACCCATGCTTCTCATGATCGTATACACCTCCATAAGGTTCCCGCTCAGTCTCCTACTCTGAAGAAAGAAATCCCAGCTTGTCCAACGTCTCCCACTAATTTAGACCAATCATTCCTGGCAATGCCCTTGCAAATTCCTTCTGAACTCTTTCCAGTTTAATGACATCCTTCCTATATGAAGGTGACCAAAACGGAACACAATTCTCCAAGCGTGGCCTCACCAAAGTCAATGAACAAAGAACAAAAACAATTACAGCACAGGAACAGGCCCTTCCACCCTCCAACCCTCCGTTGATCCAGATCCTCCATCTAAGTCTGTCGCCTATTTTCTAAGGATCTGTATCTCTCTGCTCCCTGACAACTCACGTGTCTATCCAGATACATCTTAAATGATGGCTAAAAACAATGACTGCAGATGCTGGAAACCAGATTCTGGATTAGTGGTGCTGGAAGAGCACAGCAGTTCAGGCAGCATCAGATACTGCTCCTCGGATGCTGCCTGAACTGCTGGGCTCTTCCAGCACCACTAATCCAGACCTTAAATAATGTTAACACACCTGCGTCTAAAACCTCCACTGGCAACTCGGTCCAGATACCCAACACACTCTGCGTAAAGAACTTTCCACACACTTAATTTTTTCCTCTCACCTTTAACTTGAGACCGCTAGTAATTGAGTCCCCCACTCTGGCAAAAAGCTCTTGCTATCCACCCTGTCTATACGTCTCATGATTTTGTAGACCTCATCAGGTCCCCCCTCAACCTTCGGCTTTCGAATGAAAATAATCATAATCTACTCAACGTCTCTTCATAAGAGAGTTGAACTTCCCACTTCCATACTCAATGCGCTGACTGAATGCCACTGTGCATTTTCAATCAATTCTCACTACCATTTGAAAGAGTGCTTCAAAACATTTTGTAGGTTAGAGAAAGTGCAATAAAATTAATCTCAACCTCGACCAAAGTGTTTCACTCAGAGCAGCCTGGATACAGTTGCATTGCAGTGTTCTGCACAGCTCCCAAATGTCTGGGTTTGCAGATCAATACACTGGTGTGGTCTGCACAGTGTTCCACTCTGGGCAGATTGCCGGCTTGGATGGAGTAGAACCTGATCTATGCAGTGCTCCATGCTGAACGGCTATATCCTCTGCATTAATAACGGTTCTGTGAGGGAATTGAAAATGTCAGATAACTAACGATTCTACTTGATATGGCAGTGCCTTTACTTTATGTTCTTCTTCTTCTGATTTGACCCTCCGTCTCTCACTCCACAAATGATGACGCACAGTACAACATGTTGGTGAATACCCATTGTCCTGGCAGCAGCTATAGCGTATTCATTCAGAAGCAGT
The DNA here is from genome assembly GCF_004010195.1 of Chiloscyllium plagiosum. Taxonomy (NCBI): domain Eukaryota; kingdom Metazoa; phylum Chordata; class Chondrichthyes; order Orectolobiformes; family Hemiscylliidae; genus Chiloscyllium; species Chiloscyllium plagiosum. The sequence goes on along the minus strand of NC_057759.1, from coordinate 6,781,268 downwards.
CAACCTTTCCTATCACTTTCGGGTCTTTACGGAGAAAGAAAGGATGGCCCTCAGATAAACTATTCCCCTCATTCACGGTTCACAACACCCTCCTCTTAACTCTCCCCATTGCCTAAAAATCTACATCAAAATATCCCGTGTGTACTGGTGGCATTCGGACCATTGGGGACATCAAGGAGAATGAGCAACACTTTCAACGTCCGAACATGTCAGAATGAACCCAACAGTACACAGTGCTTTACCAAGTCCTGTAATCTCTCTTCATTTATGTAATAGATAGGTTGTACTGTTCCTGAAAGATTCACAGGTTCTCATCGACCCACTTTACACTAAGTCTGCCAACTTATTTTTCTTTGCTTAACCATTTATGATTTCTCTACCTCCTTTTGATAATTTAATTTCCTGCCTATATTAGGCTCATTGACAAATTTGATTAGAACGAATTTGATTCTTTTATCTAAAACGTTGTTGCAGTATGAAAATAGTTGAAGACCAAGCACCGGTCACTCTGTCACTTCAGTCATTCGTTTCCGTTATACTGATCAAGACCAATTTATTCCTACTTCTGGTTCAGTAACCAGTCTTCCCCGTATTCCTGTGTAGCAGCTTTGAAAGGATAATTGTTCCCGTCCATTTCCCTGTGTAACAGGTATGAGAGATTAAAAGGTCTGCTCCAATCGCTGAGTAACAGTCTCGAATGGCTGAACGGCCTCATTGTGTTCTTGTTTGATGGGTTGAATAGATTGCATCAGTACTGTTGTAGTTGTGACTGCTGCTGCGCATTTTGGAACCATCAGCGGGCAGCCCACTTCTGACTTTATGGTGTAAGGCCAGTCATGCCTGAGCTGCTGATGGCCCAGAGTGCCTCATGCATGCCCAGTTTCAATTTGCTCTGTCCTTTAAAATTGCATCCTACTTCTCAAGAGTTGGTGCCATATGAAACCATGGGTAGCATATTCAATAAAAGACTGTGACTTTTTATCCACCAGGGCTGTTTGCTGGCACTCCTGCAGATACTGTTCGGGAGAGATACGGCTGTGACAAGTAGGTTGGTGAGAATGTTCTGGTTCACCTGTCAATTTCCACAGTCTGGCTGCTGTGCATTTTAGGCCTCGTCATGCTCAGTCAGTGGTGGCCTGTAGTGATACATTTGGTGATGGACACTGAAGTCTCAGGGAGTATGTTCTGTGTCCTTGCTATACTCTATGGTTCCTCTGATCTAATTTTAATATCGAGGTGAACAGACGCACTTCCGAGGTGAGTTGTGGAGGACAGCAGATGTCTTGCGTCAGGCTATTTCCTCGATCATCTGTTACCAGGAGATATTATCTGGTAATCACTGTTACAAGGAGATGCCTCGAGCTCTGGACTCACTGTTGCAGAATGCCAGCGTATCTCCTTTTGTGATCGTATCCCATTGTGCCCCCACCACTGTTTGCGTCTGTCCTGCTGATGGGACATGATATACTCAGGGACGGAAATCAGGTTCCATGAAACATTACCCATCAAGTTTGATTCTGTGCGTATATACGGTGTCAGGTAGTTTTCTAACCGGGCAAAATAAAAAATAAAGGTAACAACAGAGCAGAGAAAAAAGGCTTAAAATGCTGAATGCAAATGATTTAATTACATTAGAGAGATACGGCTAGAGCGAACTGATATTGTGAACTGAAAAAGCAGAACATTTTACATTTGGGACTGTTATAGAAAATTGAGAAGGAAGTGGGTAAGATCTCGAAATAAGGGGTGGCATCTGTACGATATTAAAAGAGGATTTTACATCAAAGATGATTGGCAGAGCAAAGTGTACAGAGGGATATAAATAGGTATAAAGATTGGGTAAGTATCTTGTAGATGGAGGACAATGCTGATAAAATTGATGTCATCCATTTTAGGAGGAATGTCTGCATAATGGACTATTGTACAAATGATGTAAAATTGCAGCATGCTGCAGTACAGAGGAACGTGAGTGTAATTGTGCATTAATCAGAATAAATTGTTTTGCAGGTAATTTAAAAGACAAAAGGAATATTGTCCCTCAAAGCTATAGGGATGCAGTTTAAAAACAGGGAGGCTATTTTGCAGCTGTAAAAGGTGCGGAGTGAGGTCACATCTGAGTGGTGGTCCATAGGTTTCGTTTCTTTACTTGAGAGAGGATGTATGAGAATTGATGAAGTTATAGAGGAGTTTCACTAGATTGATCCTGGAATTGAGCAGTTTGCTTTATGAGAAGAGATTGAGTAAACTGGGATTATGTTCATTGGAATTAGGAGGAATAAGGGTGACACTTACAGAAAAAATATTAAGTTATGAAGGGAGAAACCTATCAGCCACGATTGAATGGCGAAGCAGACTTGATGGGCTGACCAACCTAATTTCTGCTCCTATGTCTTATGGATTTATGGAACAGATGAGATTGAAGCAAGGAGACTGTTTCCACTAGCAGATGAAATTATAATGAGGGGTCATAGCCTGAAAATAAAGTGGAGCAGATTTAGGACTGAGTTGAGGAGGAACGTCTTTACCCAAAGGGTTGTGAATCTGGGGAAAGCAATACACAGTGAACCAGACGAGGCTACCTAGTAAAAATAGGCAGATCTTTGAACAGTATGGGAATTAAGGGTTATGTTGAGTGTTTGGCGAAATGGAGCTGAGGCAGCGAAAAGATCAGCCATGATCCCATTGAACAGTGTAACGGGCTTGAGGGGCTAGATGGCTTACTCCTGCTCCTAGTTTTATGTTCTTATGTATTGCATTTTTTAAACAAAATGACAGTTGATTGGAGTTTGGGGAGAGGTTTCCATCGTGAGGCTGAGTAGATCGAATGAAACCCACCACATGAATTGGTTTTCGAGCCATCGTGGCGAGAATCACGCTTTTTTTCCCCCATTTCTAACTGCACACCATTCCTTGAGCAACTCTCCACTCATCGGACCTCCTGTAATTAACCCGCATCCCGGGAACCAGTGTCTTCTTTGAAAGCCTATGGTGCACACGAACAAGCGCAGTCTGTGTGGAGCTACGCTGCACAGTCACTGATATTGAGCCTGCACGTGGCAGGCAGGGGATATTGTTGCTCTCTTCAAACCCGCGTTGTAAGCATTGACATAGATCCTCTCCTGGGTGGGGAGGTGCATAATCAGGACTTCCTTACCCCATCCCCCAGAACGAGTAGTGGAGGCCATGACACCAGACCATATCTGCTTAAATGAGGTTGCCATCAGGCTAGAGCAGTCTGAGCCATCTGGAACAATGTACAACATTGTCAGGAGATCACTTTCCTTCTCCACTACAACAGTGTAACGGGAGAACCGGGAGGATCTCAGCATTTGCCTTGAGAAGAATGAAGAAGAAGCAGCAGAATTATTTCAACATCACGAAATGCCTCACGAATCATCTCGCGAAATCTACCATTAATCTCACCACAATCCCTATCACTCAGATTGTACAGAAACAGTTTGGCTGGAGCTTAGAAACAGCAAGGAGAAGCAAATAATTGTCGGAGTTGGATACCAAAGTCAAAACTGGAGGTCAAATGTTGTACATGTTATAAACAGGAAAGTAATTATTCCAGAAATTGTTGGCAAATCTTAGCAGGTCTGGCAACATCTGTAGGAAGACAGCAAAGGTAATGTTTCAAATTTGCGAACTTTTCATCAGAATAGATTTTGTTTTAGACATCCAGCATCTTCCGTCTTTGTTTGATTTTAGATATGTGAGTAATGTGCGTACAGGAGAATTAATGGGTGACTTGATCTGGGAAGTAGGTGAAGGGGTGAGTCAGAAGTGCAGGGGATCGGTCAGTCATAGGTGAAGTCCCTGTACACCAGAGTTTGCTTGAGGTGAAATTCTCGGATGAGGGGAAACGAGGTCATGTCAGAGGTAACCCACAGGAATTCAACGCCATCTGAACACATGTGACAGATTTGGAGGAAGGTGGAAACATTCAGTAACTCGCAGCTGATCATTGCGGTGGCACAATGGGTCAGTGGTTAGCAGCTGCCTCACATCGCCAAGAACACAGGGTCGACTCCACTCTCTGGCGACTGTCTGTGAGGAGGTTACACACGCACTCAGTATCCATGTTCAGTTTTCCTCTCTGGGTTGGCCTGGGCCTCCTTCACCACGAAATTTCTTCCCAGGCCACCTCCACTGCCAAATGCAGCACTTCAACTCCCACTCCTACTCTGCCAAGAACATGCAAGTCATGGACATTCTCCACCGGCAAATCCAAGCCATTCGACTCCTGAAGGGTGAACATCTTATCATTTTGCCCTGGGACTCTCCAGCCACAAGACATCAACGTTGACTTCATCAGGTTTCCTCAAATTCACTCATGTCCCCACCCCATCCCAGATCTAACCCTCCAACTCGGCACCACCCTCTTGAACTAATATACCTATCCATCATCTTTTGCATATGTCCGTTCCACTATTCCTTCAGAACTGTCACTATCACTCACACCTTCATCTACCTATTGCCTTCTTGGATACCTTCCCTCCGCCCTTTTATTTAGTACTCAGCCCTCTTCCCACCTGCACCCTCACATTCATTATGAAGGTCTTATGCCCGAAACGTCGGCTCTCCTGCTCCTTCTTTGCTGCCTGATGTGCTGCGCTTTTCCAGCGCCACACTTTTTCACTCTGATATCCAGCATCTGTAGTCGGAACGTTTTCCTCCCACAGTCCAAGAAGGCATACTTGAGGTGAATTAGCCATGCGAAACTGCTCCACAATATTTGGGGATGTGCAGGCTAGGTGGATAAACTGCCGATAATGCAGAGTTACAGTAATAGATTACGGGTGTGTCTGCTGGGATGCACTTCAGAGGGTCTGTTGGACTCCATGGGCTGATGGATCTGTTTCCACATTACAGGGATTCTATAATTTTTATATTGGTGTCTCTGTCAACAGTTCCCATGACGGACATAGACGTGTTGCCCTAATTTACCTTACCAAAGTGCAACATCTCACGTTTATCGGAAATAAAGTCAGTATGCCACTCCTTGGCCCTTCGGCCAATTTGATCAATGTCCCATTCTACCCTGAGGTAACCTTCTTTGCTATTAACAGAAACAAAAGTTTTGCTGTTATCAGCCGACATTCTACCTATTCCTAACATATTCATATCCAAATCATTAAACAAATGACAAAATCCAATGAACTCAGCACCGATTATTGTATCACACTTCTAGACACTGGCCTTCGGTCTGAAAAGCATCCCTCCACCAATTCCCTGTCTCTTACCTTCGATGCAATTGCCTCCAGCTCTCCGCAGTTTCTACGTAATCAAAGTTTGTCCAACAGTTTCCCTTATGGAAACTTGTCGAACGTCTGACTGAAGTCAATATGGACAATGTCTATGTTTTCATCAATCTTCTATGTCACAGCTTCAAAAACACTCAATCAACTTAGTGGCAAAGCCATGCACAAATCCATGTTCACTATCCCGTACCAGATCATGCCCTTCCAAATACATGGAAATACTACATCTCAGAATCCACTCTGGCAACTTACCCACTACTGACATCAGGCTCACCTCGCCCTTTACCATTTTCTTTCGTAAATCATGGCACAACATAAGCAATCATCCAGCCTTCTGGCACCTTACTGGTGGCTATTCATAATACAAGCATCTCAGCAAGGTACCCAATAAGCATTTTCCGAGTTAGCCAAATAGTTCTAAGATACACTTGATCAAGTCTGACAGATTTATCCACCTTTATGCATTTTAAGACTTCCACACCTTTTCTTCTTTAAAATGGACACTTTATAAGATATGACTATTTATTTCCACAACTTCTCGAACTTCCACGTTCTTCTCCTCAGTAAATAATGACGCAATATGCTCGCAGACAAACTCATCTATCTTCTGTAGTTCCACACATAGGCGACCTTAATGATCTTTAAGAGGCCCTATTAAAAATCGCATAACACCAGATTATAGTGCAACAAGTTTGCTAAGAAGTACGTCAGGTAGCTCGTGTTCAATGTGTTATCACTTGGTACAAGTTGAAGCATCACATATAGCACTACAGGAATCAACAGCTCCAGAGAAAGAGGACGAGAGATCATAATCTGAGAAAATTAGACTATAATGTTCCAATAACAGAATGTTCCATCCGCCATTCCTGTGCGGATTGATCTATACTATTATTGGGTTTGGCAATGTCTTTATTTCAAGATTCTGAAGCATGTCATCGACAGCTGTCCATGAAAAGCCCCTCAGTATCTCTCTGTCGATAATCCAAACACCTGCCAGTTTTTATAATATATTTAAACTGACTTCCTCAATGCTTTCTCTCTCTCATTCAACCTTTTGGATTCAATCACCCCAACACACACACACAGAGATACTAATAGTTGAGAGTAGGTTAAATGTCATCCTCCTATCCCTTTATAGCAGGTTAAATGTCATCCTCCTATCCCTTTATAGCAGGTTAAATGTCATCCTCCTATCCCTTTATAGCAGGTTAAATGTCATCCTCCTATCCCTTTATAGCAGGTTAAATGTCATCCTCCTAGACACTTTATAAGATATGACTATTTATTTCCACAACTTCTCGAACTTCCACGTTCTTCTCCTCAGTAAATAATGACGCAATATACTCGCAGACAAACTCATCTATCTTCTGTAGTTCCACACATAGGCGACCTTAATGATCTTTAAGGGGCCCTATTAAAAATCACATAACACCAGATTATAGTGCAACAAGTTTGCTAAGAAGTACGTCAGGTAGCTCGTGTTCAATGTGTTATCACTTGGTACAAGTTGAAGCATCACATATAGCACTACAGGAATCAACAGCTCCAGAGAAAGAGGACGAGAGATCATAATCTGAGAAAATTAGACTATAATGTTCGAATAACAGAATGTTCCATCCGCCATTCCTGTGCGGATTGATCTATACTATTATTGGGTTTGGCAATGTCTTTATTTCAAGATTCTGAAGCATGTCATCGACAGCTGTCCATGAAAAGCCCCTCAGTATCTCTCTGTCGATAATCCAAACACCTGCCAGTTTTTATAATATATTTAAACTGACTTCCTCAATGCTTTCTCTCTCTCATTCAACCTTTTGGATTCAATCACCCCAACACACACACACACAGAGATAGTAATAGTTGAGAGTAGGTTAAAGGTCATCCTCCTATCCCTTTATAGCAGGTTAAATGTCATCCTCCTATCCCTTTATAGCAGGTATATGAGACAGAATTCCTTCCTGCTCTTCCTAAGCAGCAATGTCAATGT
>NC_057759.1:6766289-6773517 GCF_004010195.1 Chiloscyllium plagiosum | reverse complement strand
GGAGCTGCCAGAGGATGTGGTGGAGGCTGGTACAATTGCAACATTTCAGAGACATTTGGATGGTTATATGAATAGGATGGGTTTGGAGGGATATGGGCCGGGTGCTGGCAGGTGGGACTAGATTGGGTTGGTATATCTGGTCGGCATGGACAGGTTGGACCGAAGGGTCTGTTTCCATGCTGTACATCTCTATGACTTTGATTTGTCTGATTTCAGATTGCAGTAATTGAGGCTTTCTGCTGTCGGTGAGAGATTTTCAAAATGAACCGAGATCAAACCAGAGCAGCTGCAGGACTGGGATGGCAAATGTGGAGCTTTTGCTGATGTCAGAACTAATGCCAAAGGGCAGGGCGACATTAAAATATTGTCTAAAGACGATTAATATGCTCATCCAGTAGAACGTTCTGTAATGTTTAATCAACATTTTTTGAAATGTGAAATGAAGAGATTAATTGCATATTGCAGTTCTTGGCGCTTTCTTTGTGTTTCTGCCAGGTCTTCTGGTCCAGAAAAGGAACAAAAATGTAGAAAGAGACAGATGCAGTTGGGCAAATGGATGAGCGAGAGAGACTGTCTGAAGTATGATTTGGAGATGCCGGTCTTGGACTGGGGTGTACAAAGTTAAAAATCACACAACACCAGGTTATAGTCCAACAGGTTTCATTGGAAGCATACTAGCTTTCAGAGACAATCACCTGATGAAGGAGCGGCGCTCCGAAAGCTAGTGTGCTTCCAATGAAACCTGTTGGACTATAACCTGGTGTTGTGTGATTTTTAACTTTGTCTGAAGTATATATATGTAAGCGAATTAACAAGTATTGATGGATTGTCCTCTGAACAACGTCCTCTTTTTCAATGCAAACAGACTCCGTTGCTTGTTAATCGGCGGGCTTTTCAAACTGGAAAGAAAGTTGTTAATGATTTGGCGCTGGCTGCAAGAGAAGAGAACGTGGCCTCTCTCCTCCCTGCCTCTTGGGAGTACATTAAACACCAGTGAGTTTTATTTTCTCTATTTGCTGCTATTTGCTCAAGTTACTCTCGAACACTTGATTATTCCAGGAGCTACAAGCCCCGGTTGGGATGTGAGCCCTGATTGTCACCTCCGGGAAACAGATCCACGGGTCGATACATTACACACTGATTTTTCAATTTCCAAAACTCCGCGCGGGTTCTGTTGGGTGGGAATGATGATTGCACGTTTTAAATGAGGCTTTCTGCTGTCAGCTAGAAGCTTTCAAAATGAACGAGATCAAACAGAACCAGGACAGTTGCCGGACTGGAATAGTTAATGTGGAGCTTCTGCAGAAAGGGAGCAAGATATTAAAATAATATCTAAGGGCGGTGTTCGTTATCAATGCGCTCCCGGCAAAGAACGTTCATGAAATCCTGACAGGGCTGATTGAGGGCATTCGGCCCATCGAGTCCCTCCGAAGAGAATCCCGAATCTTTTAAATAGCTTCTGGACTCAGTACCCTAAAGAAAGATTGTGTGAATTGGACTTTTATCATCGAATCGCAAATTAACGACTAAGTACGAATGCGTTGTGTTCTGTAAAACGGCAGGATTTTCAAATGTGAAAGAAAATGGTTGATGATTTGGCTCCATTTTTTCCCCGCTGCTTTCTCAGCAATAGTCATATAGTTACAGCTGGTGGGAACACCAAGGGAGACAATGAGGAGAGATTTCATCCGAAATAAACATTCCCCGACCTATTATGTAGTGTGAAAATTACATAACATTCATGGCAATGTACTAATCACTGCCGCTGAAAGCCTTCCAACTACCTTCGCCCGGCTCGGCTAGATTCAAAGTATATGTAATAACAACAGAACTGACTTAGTGCGGCAATAGCATGCTTTCAGGTCCCCTATCGCTTCCCGCTCTCTCTGGATAGTTTAGTGGCTCTGAAAAGAGCCGTTGTGTTTCTCTCTCTCGGGGTGAATGTGCAGGGCCGGCCAGGCTCCGTTTAGGCGCGCTCCCCGCGGATCCGGCGGGCCAGCTGGATGTCTTTGGGCATGATGGTGACCCGCTTGGCGTGAATGGCGCACAGGTTGGTGTCCTCAAACAGCCCCACCAGGTAAGCCTCGCTGGCCTCCTGCAGGGCCATCACCGCCGAGCTCTGGAAGCGCAGGTCGGTCTTGAAGTCCTGAGCGATCTCTCGCACCAGGCGCTGGAAGGGCAGTTTGCGGATCAGCAGCTCGGTGGATTTCTGGTAGCGGCGGATCTCCCGCAGAGCCACCGTGCCGGGCCTGTAGCGATGAGGCTTCTTCACGCCGCCCGTGGCCGGAGCGCTCTTGCGGGCCGCTTTGGTCGCCAGCTGCTTGCGGGGAGCTTTCCCTCCGGTGGATTTGCGCGCTGTCTGCTTGGTTCGGGCCATTCTCTCCAACTCTCTGTAACACACACACGGGCTGCTGCTGTCAATGCTGAGGCTGCTGCGGTGCTGCCTGTTTAAGGGAACGGAGAGCCCGCCCTAGAGCTGGGATTGGATACAGCCCTGTCCCTCAACCCACAGAGAAACAGAAAAGGCAGGAAAAGAATTGTTGGAGGCTGATTGGGTAACGTGAAATGACAGTTGGTCAGTTTGAAAATGCCCGCCGAATTCACCCTCACAAACACTGAAATTAAATTAAATATTCAAACGCAAAGCACCATCCGTCTGCAACGAAGACAAAATTTAATATTTTATAGTAATTATTTAAAACCTAGTTAGCTGGCAGCGCGGACAGGAGGCGGGATCATTGCCTGATCTGTCTGTAACAGGCAGGAGGAAAGGCGGGGTTTAAAACAGCCCAGACAAACTGAACAACCGAACTTGTACCGGCCGTGAATCAATCTAAACAACCCCGCCAATTTAAACATCTTAAAATCAGATAAAAGGACAGAATCTCACTTTATCTGTTATTTTTTATTATCCCCAGATTGTAATTAGCCCGAAAACAATGTGGAATTGCTACCTGAACTGTCTGTAACAGGCAGATGGAAGGAACGCGCCATGAAAACATCCGCAGCGTCCCAGAATCAAAACTGAACAAAATTCCTGAACGGGTCAGTGAAATACAAATACTACGATATGTCATATTCGTGACTCGGTAGGGTTATAAGTCGCGAAGTGAAATAACAAGATGGAGATCAATAAACCCTCCCTGTGTGATACCTTCCCCATTCACAGGTCTCCACTTTCGTAAACCATGGCATGAGTGTTTATTTGATTTATTCAGATCAATTAATATCTAAGGTATGTCTGCGCATTGAAATTATGCATTGAAAAATACCTTGATCGTTTGCTGAGCCTTTCATCTAGTCAAGGTATTTTTCAATGTATAATTTCAGTTACATCACACTGTAAACTTTTGCAATAAATTCTGTTTTACAATTGTGTCTTCCACATCCACCTGATGAAGGAGCGACGCTCCGAAAGCTAGTGTGCTTTCAATTAAACCTGTTGGACTATAACCTGGTGTTGTGATATTTAACGTTAATCTCAGACATGAATGGAACCCGTACTTCATTTCTGTTGTGTGATCACTGTTAAATTCTCAACGTGTAACTCCAATGCCGCTTGCTGACGATTGACGCGAATGAACGCCAAACAAATGCATCAGTCAGCCCCTGGGCACTTCCATCTCGGGCAGATTCAGTTCCGTCAAACACAGCTGAATCAACCCGGTGTAAAAACAGCAACGCATGAGTTTCTAACATAAAACCAAAAGCCGGGGTGGATTTCGGCTCTCTCTGGATAGTTTAGTGGCTCTGAAAAGAGCCGTTGTGTTTCTCTCTCTCGGGGTGAATGTGCAGGGCCGGCCAGGCTCCGTTTAGGCGCGCTCCCCGCGGATCCGGCGGGCCAGCTGGATGTCTTTGGGCATGATGGTGACCCGCTTGGCGTGGATGGCGCACAGGTTGGTATCCTCAAACAGTCCCACAAGGTAAGCCTCGCTGGCCTCCTGCAGGGCCATCACCGCCGAGCTCTGGAAGCGCAGGTCGGTCTTGAAGTCCTGAGAAAGGGGCCAATACGGCCCATTGAGTTTGAACCGAGCCTCCCAAGAGGGTGTGAACTAAAAACAAACCCACTATTAATTACACATGCATTCTTCTCATTCAAACTGCCTCCTACTTTCTACATCTTGACTGCATTTTCAAATCTGAAAGAAACCGGTGGATGTTTTGGTGCCAATTTCCACCCCACCCTCCTCAGCCACGTTCAGTTACAGCTGAGGGACAATGAGCGGAAAGACATTTCATCAAGAAGTTCTAATCTCCGACAGTAGTCATGATTTGGAGATGGCGGTATGAACATTCTTCCCGATGAGCGCATTAAATGACCGAGTGCACTTTAATGTATTCTCTCTTTACGGGTAGGGACCTCATGACCGCACTGGGCAATCAAGCACAGGCGGTTTGGCTTTTGTTTTTCGCTGTTGACATTATGCTGTCAATACAGGAAACACGGACTGTGGAAGTATGATAGCGTTGTAAAGGAGCACTTTAAACGTCTCCAGTGAAATAGCGCCCATTGTTCTTCTCTTTAACTGTTAGCGTCGTGGGTGCCGGGGGATGGCGATAAGTAATATTGGCGCCAAGACAATTGGCTTATTGGCTTATTTTCAAATTTGAAAATGCCCGCCAACGTGTACAAAAGAACAGGATGTTTTATAGGGGAGAATGTATGCGTTGATTGTGTTTTTCATTACAAAATTGGAGTTCAGACAGTCTCAGTTTACCCCATTCTCTTTTCAGCTGAAAAATGCCTCACTGGTATGCAATCTGCTCTCTCTCCAGAGGATGGGGATAAAAGACTGTATATGAACCGAGCAGAGAGCAAAGCGCAAAGGGTCAGGGACGACTCCTTCAGCGACTGACGAGTTACTGCTCTGGGTCAACCCAACCAGTCCCAACTTCAACGAACTGTGAAACTAATGGAAAGTCAAACGCGATCGGGGACGTTCGTAACACCAATCTAAACTCATTGGACATTACCTAAAGCTAGATCCCTCAGGCAGTGACCGTACAATGAGAAATAGTTCCAGTCACTGTTGCAATCGCATTTTATGAAACATTCTTCCTCTGCTCCCACAGACACTAACAGTACCCAATGAAAAGGAGATAGGATTTGCTCGATGTCAGGTACAAAGCCCAGGGCTCTGAAATACATAATTAGACAGAGGTCAACTCCTTTCACAGATACTGTGAGTGGCTCTTAAAAGAGCCTTTGGGTTGGTAGATTCAAGAAAGGGCTCTTCACTTTTTAGCGGCTGCCGCAGAGCCGGTTTTCTTGGGCAGCAGCACGGCCTGGATATTAGGCAGCACCCCGCCCTGAGCGATGGTCACCCCTCCCAGCAGCTTGTTGAGCTCCTCGTCGTTGCGCACGGCCAGCTGCAGGTGCCTGGGGATGATGCGGGTCTTCTTGTTGTCCCGGGCCGCGTTGCCGGCCAGCTCCAGGATTTCAGCCGTCAGATACTCCAGCACCGCAGCCAGATAGACCGGCGCTCCGGCACCCACACGCTCAGCATAGTTACCCTTTCTCAGGAGCCTGTGAACACGGCCCACCGGGAACTGCAGGCCAGCCCGGGACGATCGAGACTTCGCCTTGGCGCGACTTTTCCCACTGCCCTTTCCCCTTCCAGACATAGTCACAATCTCACAAACACTTTGAGAGAGAATGCTGCACTCCGCCCACATCGCGGCCTCTTATACCTTCGGGAGGAATGGTGGGGCAGCCGTTTCTGATTGGTCCCATTGTTCAGCCCCGCCTAATGTTCCAATTCCCAATCAGATATCTGCCTCATTCCCCAATCCGGAGAGGACACGGGGAGGAGGGCGGAAAGTACCGGCGCCAAACCATCAACCGCCTTTGTTACAACATGAAAAGCCCGCCAACTTACAAACAAAGGAATATATTTTACATTGAAAAACGAAGTACTAAAACAAACTGAGGAGGTTTTTAAAACACTTACTACTCGTATGTCAAGTTACTTTTACTTTACAAATGTATCCTTCTCACGGTCTTACTCTCCCTCATTTGCCCACCACTATCTGTCCATCTCTGATCTTGAGAATGGGTAATTTTCTAAAACTTAAGCTTAAACAAAACAGGCCAAACACTGCAGTCTACAACACATTTCAATAACACCCCAACATGTTAATAAAGCAGCACACAACATTCTTCCGGCTCAGTATCGATGGCGATGTTTACACGATATTTTAAAGCCGTCCTCCCTTATCGCTCTCGATCAGATTCAGCATAATCACCACGTTTCAGTCCGGCAGCTGTTTTGGTGTTCTCTCAGTTTAAGCCTCTCACCGACAGCCAGAAAGGGCTTTGCATTTGCATTCTGAAAAATCGGATTAAAGCCGCGCAATGGAAATGTTTTTTTTTGAAAAGGGTAAAATGTGTCAATCCGTGCGACTGAAAGCTGTTGGCATTTCCGTTTGGTTTGTTTGGGTGAAAATAAGTGTTAACATTCCACCAGGGCTTTTAGCAACTTGAACAAATAAGATGAAAGATGACTCCCTCGTGTTTAGTCTGCTCTCTCTCTCTAATGAAGTCGCTCTCCCCACCTCGTCAATTTGCAAAACACTTATAATATCAAATATAGTTCTCGAAGAAAGATACCTGGTCAAAACACACTAAAACAAATCTATCTTAAAAAATGACTCACTGGTGCTTAATCTGCTGTCTCCCTATAGAGAGGGGAAGGGGCTGTTTGTGATGTATTCAACCCCCGCCCCCTTCATTTATGCATCTCATCAAATTGCAAAGCAATTATAAAAGTGAATGCAATGCAAAAACTTAAAATATCTTATCAAGAATCACATGCAAACTAAAACAAACAGCCCTTAAAGAAATGGTTCAGCTGTGTCAGGAAGGTTGTGGGTGGCTCTTATAAGAGCCTTTGGATTGTGGATGTGTGTCTCAGTGCAATGCAGTTCTTCACTTGGAGCTGGTGTACTTGGTCACCGCCTTTGTACCCTCCGACACGGCGTGCTTGGCCAGCTCCCCGGGCAGCAGCAGCCGCACGGCGGTCTGGATCTCCCGGGAGCTGATGGTGCTGCGCTTGTTGTAATGGGCCAGGCGGGAAGCCTCCCCCGCGATGCGCTCGAAAATATCGCTGACGAACGAGTTCATGATGCTCATGGCCTTGGAGGAGATGCCGGTGTCGGGGTGAACCTGCTTCATCACTTTGTAGATGTAGATGGAGTAACTTTCTTTCCTGGACCGCCTCCTCTTCTT
>NC_057759.1:6755294-6761723 GCF_004010195.1 Chiloscyllium plagiosum | reverse complement strand
CTATTTAATTCCTCCAGTTTGGACAAAAAGAATTGATACATGAATTACATACAGTCAGAGAGTCAGACAGCATGTTTAAGCCATGGTGAGATAACTGGATGAATAATTAGTTTGGATTTTTACTTACTTTTTTCCCCTCTTAAGTGGAATACATTGTGAACATGCAATATGTTCAGTATTTTCTAATAAACAAGTAGAGCGTACTTTTTGACCAAGTTGATAACATGCATTTAAAATCTATAGGAAGTTCACTTGTACACTGGGGCTGACACACACTCACACTGTCCTGGATAACTTGGTTAATAAAATGCTAATTCTCCCAACTGAGACCTCTTTGAGTTCATGTCTTTTCTATTTTTTCCCCTATTGATCTGACAGTATTTCTGTACTTTGCAAGTTATTCTGTACCCACTGTGTATTGGCACCATCTCACTCTTTGTTCTGTCCAGAAATTATCATTTTCCTTCAAGTCCTTCATTACACCAACAGTCTGGAACTGTTTGTTCTTCTGTGAGTGCAGAACTCATTTTGTTTCTTCCATTCACTGGTAAGATTTTGTTCTTGGGAAGTACTTTGTACCTGTCAGGCTGTGCTACTCAATGGGACTGTGGATACAGCTTATTGTCCTTCAAAACTCTGCTCAGATGGGACAGACTGTGAACAGATTAGAGCAATATTGACTTGTGAAGAACTTGGAAACTAAAATTTAATGTTGACGACGTGCTGTTGTGTACATGCATTGATTTTTAGATTAGATTAGATTTCCTACAGTGTGGAAACAGGCCCTTCAGCCCAACAGGTCCACACCGACCCTCCGAAGAGAAACCCACCCAAACATCTTTTCCCTCTGAACAATGCACCTAATTGACAACTTAAGCATGGCCAATTCACCTGACCTGCACATCTTTGGACTGTGGGAGGAAACCGGAGTACCCGGAGGAAACCCATACAGACACAGGGTGAATGTGCAAACTCCACACAGTCACCCAAAGTTTCATTCGAACCTGGGACTCTGATGCTGTGAGGCAACAGTGCTAACTACTGAGCCACTGTGCCAAAAGATTTTTGAAAGGAACAGTTGTAATAATACAGGAAGGATTCCCACACTCGATTAATCCTGCTTCAATCTTCCTGCATTGTGTTACTGAGCAGTTTAAATGTTTGCTGTTAAGTGGACAGCCAGTTAGCAAAGGAGAGAGTTTTAAGTTCATGTTTCCTGAAGTGAATGGGAAAGATCTTATTTTCTTTGACTGTATCTGTAGGATTCACAGACAAGTGAAACCACAGCACATTGTCACAGAAAGGATCTTTGCTGTTCTTCAGAGTCAAGGACTTTTGCAACTCCGATAGTGCGGAGTCAAGCTGTGGCCTTTAGAGAGTCACACAGTTCTACAGCACAGAAACAGATCCTTTGGTCCAAGCTGTTATTGCTGACCAGAGATCCTGATCTGACCGAGTCCCATTTAAATTAAGATCTCACGACACCAGGTTATAGTACCCACAGGTTTATGTGGGAACACTAGCTTTTAGAGCTATGACGGAGCAGTGCACTGAAAGCTAGTGCTTTCAAATAAACCTGTTGTCTGAGAAACTGGTGTTGTGTGATTTGTAACATTGTCCACCCCAGTGCAATGCTGGCACCTGAACACCATGGCTAGTCCCATTCGCCAGCACTTGGTGCATATCCCTCTAAACTGTTCCTATTCTTGTACATATCCAGGTGCCTATAAAATGTTGTAATTGTACCCACCACCTCCACTTCCTCTGGTAGCTCATTCCATACAAGCATAACGTAACCCCTTAGGTCCTTCTTAAATCCTTTCTCCACAAATTAAACCTGTGGCCTCTATTTTTGCACACACCCATACTCTGGAAAAGACCTTGGCTATTCACCCTATCATGCCCATCATGATTTTCACATCCTGTGTAAAGGTCACATCTGATTCTCCGACAGTCCAGGGAACAAAGCAACAGCCTGTTCAGCCTTTCGCTATAACTCAAAACCCCCAGTCCTGGTAATGAAGCATACTGATGAGAGTACAGCAGATGATTTGGTTTACATGTACTTCAGTCAGGCCATTGTCGAGGCATAACCCCCGACCAGGGATGAAAGACTCAGCAGGCAGGCAGTATTCAGGCAAGTGGTGGGTGTTTATTCAACCAGATACCGGTTAGTGCAGGTAGACGGCCTCTGAGAGGACAAAGGACAGTCCTCCGAGACTGGCCTCAGAACAGAGGTCTATGACACACTCTGATTTTACAATAAAAAGCAATATTTTTAATAAACTTTCTGATAACAATCACATACAACTTTATTATGATGTTCCTCTCTCCTACTTTGCATATCCTATTCAATGAGATACCTAATCAATGATGGGCATTTTTATGGACTGCCCCAGGATCCCCTGACCTCTCAGAGTTTAGCGGAAATTGTAATCACTTGGCCTTGTGATCTTTCTATGCATCCTATTCATTTACATTCCAAAGTTATGTGCGATACACCTTCAGGTTTCTCTCAGGCTAGCTTGTCCCGCAGGACAGTTAAATGTTGTTATACATTGTATTCCATTTTATCAAGATCAATTGCTCCTCTGATATAATTAGGGCAGTGGGGAATATATGAAGAAAAAACAAAGGACAGCTTATTTTGACTTACTTGCCATAGACTTGTAATTTTAATTTTTATTATAAAAAGTTAGTTACAAAGTGTGAAGTAATTTATTTGCCCCAACTGTTGCGTTACCTAAAGGTAACTAACCTTCACTTCCAGGTTTAAATGCTTCTTTTCCTCTTTATACTTTGGTATTATGCACCTATTTTTTTATACTGAAAACTACTGTGACGATGCTAAGACTCTTAATGAGAATTTTTTGTAATATTCAAACTTACTTAAAGAAACTGAGTACTATAAGATAACTTTAGCTGTTGCACCGTCAGCTGTTTTAGGGCATTAATGGGCTGCAACTAGCACCTGGTGTCTGTTCAGTAACTGGGACAATTACCCTTTCATTTAATGTGGCTGGAGTTACTCATTTAGCGGACCTTCGGTCTGCTTGTCAGAACTGTTTCAAATTGGAACAGGCTGGGTCCTTGGAATGGCTTGTTCAATGGTATCATTTTACCTTATTGTGTGAGTGCGCTGTAAAGCTTAGATTCTGCCTGCCATTCTGTTTCACAACCTGCTGTTTAATTCTATTTTACACTTACACACCAGTTTGTGTTAACAGGCATGGGCTACTCTATTTTGGCCTGGTACAGGCCACCCCGACAGCCTTTGACAAAGTCCCATATAAAAGACTGGTCCAAGATTGGCTCTTGGAGTCTTAAGCAAACTGGATCTGAAATGAGCTTGCAGACAGGATGCAAACTATGATGGTGGAGGGTTGTGTTTGTGACTGGAAGCCTGTGACCAGTGGTGTCCCACAGGGATCAGTGCTGGGACCCTTGCTGCTTGTTAAGTACATATTAACAATTGGATGTGAATGTAGCATGTATAATTAGTAAGCCTGCAGATGAAGTTTTCATGTGGAAGTATTAAATGTTTCAGTGTAGCCTTGGAGTGCAAAGGGCCTGTTCCTGTGCTGCATTGTTCTTTGCTCTATGACATGAAAGTTGGCTGTGTTGTTGACAGTGAGGGGGATGGTCTCAGGCTCCAGTATGAGGATATTGGGTACTGCAATGACAGATGGAATTTAATCCTGATAACTGTGAGGTAATGCATATTGGGTGGTCTAATAAGGGAAAGAATTATACAATGAAGGATTGGTCCCTAGGGAGTACTGAGGAACAAAGGGACCTTGGTGTACAAGTCTACATATCCCAGAAGGTGTCAGCACAGGCAGACAGGCTTCTGAAGAAGGCATACAGAATGCTTTCCTTCAGTACCGGAGCTGTTGAATATAAGAGCTTTATAAAACAGATCACCTTTTTAAAGCAGATCAACTACTATGTGCAGTTCTGATTGTCACACAATTCTAAAGGATGGGATTGACTGCAGCCGATGTAGTGGGTTGGAAAGTTTCCATCAAAAGGGGAGGTCGTATGAGCTGGGTTTGGTTTCCTTGGAGCAGAGGAGGTTGAGGGAGGATCTGACTGAGATATACTAAATTGTGGAAGATGTAGACAGAGTAGATTGTGAGAATCTTTCTCTCCTTGGCAGATGTGTCTGAGACCAGAGGGCACAAGTTGAAGTTGTGGGGAAAGCAGTTTAGCAGATATCTAAGAAAAATATTTTGAGGTAGATGGTGGGTAAAGTTTGTAATATGCTGCCTGAGAGTGTGATGGAATACTCTCACAGCATTGAAGCAGCATCTGGATGTGCCGTTAAGGAAACCAGGGCATAGTTGGCTGTGGGCCAAGTGCAGGTCAATGGGATGAATGCAGTTTGGTGATTGTTGGACATCATGGACATGGTGGACTGAAGGGTCTGTTTCTATGCTGTATGACTCTATAACCATAAAATCCTTTGAAATGTTTTCTGCACCATCTCAAGTTTAAAACATCCTTCCTGGTGAAGGGTGATAAGCACTGTTTGCAATCTTGCAAAAGTGGCATCACGGACTTCCTGACAGCCCAACTCCTGCACTCAATGTTCTAACCAATGAAGACATGCATGCCCAATGCCTTTTTCACCGCCCTGTCCACTGGTGACTCTATTTTCAAGGAAATATGCACCTGCGCCCCTCGGTCTCATTGTTCAGCAACAATCCCCAAGACCCCACCATCAAGTGTACAAGTCCTGCCCTGGTTTGTCTTATCAAAATCTAACACCTCACATGTATCCAAACTAAATTCCATCTGTCACTTCTTGGGCCCACTGACCCACCCGATCAAGGTCAGAATTAGTATTTCTTTCTCAGTGCACAGTGATATAATTATTTGAAGACTGTTGAAGTAAAGGTAGGTGTTAATTATCCTGGTCTGTATTGTGATGGTGCTCACCATCATTGGGACACAATATGTGGCTCTACGGAGAGGAGGAGGAAGGGAGAAGGACTTTGATTTTCTCTCAAGCAGTGGAGGAAAGTGCAACAGTCAAACTAAGATTTTTGAAAAATGAAACTGTTGAATTCTTCTCGCAAACAGATAAAACGAGCAGCTCTAGTCAGCTCCCTTATCCTGTGAGGAGTTACAGGGAGATAGTCACACCTTGGGGACAAGAAAATGTCCAATGGGTCACAGTCAGGGGACTGAAAGGGAACTAGCAGACAGCGCAGGGATCCCCTGTTGCTATTCTCCTTAACAACAAGATACCGTTTCAGATAGTATTGGTGTGGGGCAGACTTACCAGTAAGTCTCTGGCACAGAGTCTGTCCCTGTTGCTTAGATGTGAAGTGGGGAAGAGAAACAGCGCATTGGGTTCTCCATAGTTAAAGGGACAGATAGGATGTTCTGTGGGAAAGAGAGAGACTCATGGTTGGATTGTTGCCTCCCAGGTGCCAGGATTCATGATATCACAGATCGTGATTTTGGGATCCTTGAAGAGGAACGGGAGCTGCCCAAGTCATGGTCCACATAGGCACTAACTACATAAGTAGGACAAGGGATGCGGATTTAAGGCAGAAAGTCAGGGAGCTAGGGTGGAAGCTTGGAGCTAGAACAAGCAGAGTTGTTAACTCTGGTTAGTTGCCCATGCCACATGCTAGCAAGGTGAAGAATCGGGAGAGAGGATTTCAACATGTACCTAAAGGGATGGGGTGGGAGGGAGAGTTTTGGATCCCTGAGGAAAAAGGGACCTTGGGGTACATGGGACTTCTACAAACATGATGGTCTACACCTGAAGCAGAGAGGTACCAATATCCTGGGGGAAGTTTGCTAATGCTCTTCAGGGGGGTTTAAACAAATTCAATAGGGGGATGGGAACCTAAATTGTAGTTCCTGTGTCCAAAGGTTGAGCGTAGTGAGATCAGAAATATGGTTTCAATGTCGCAGGAGTGCACCAGCAAACAGGAAGGTGGTTTGAAGTGTTTGAACCTACTTCAATGCCAGGAGCATGCAGAATAAGCTGGGTGAACTTGCAGCATGGGTTGCTATCTGGGACTTTGAGGTTGTCGCCATTTCGGACACATGGATCAAGCAGGGACAGGAATGGTTGTCATAGGTTCCGGGATTTCGATGTTTCAGTATGAACAGAGAAGATGGCAAAAGAAGGGGAGGTAGGGCATTGTTAGTTAAGGACAGTATTACGGCGCAGAGAGGATGCATGAGGACTTGTCTAATGAGGTAATATTGGCTGAGGTTAGAAACAGGAAAGGAGAAGCCACTCTGTTGGGAGTTTTCTATAAGCCTCAGAATAGTTCCAGAGATGTAGAGGAAAGGATTGTAAAGATGATTCTGGAATAAGAGTCAATGTAACAGGATAGTTGTTCTGGGAGATTTTAAATTTTCAAAATATTGACTGAAAATGGGTCAGTTTTTGTCCAATGTGTG
>NC_057759.1:6733517-6754937 GCF_004010195.1 Chiloscyllium plagiosum | reverse complement strand
CACTTCTTGGGCCCACTGACCCACCCGATCAAGGTCAGAATTAGTATTTCTTTCTCAGTGCACAGTGATATAATTATTTGAAGACTGTTGAAGTAAAGGTAGGTGTTAATTATCCTGGTCTGTATTGTGATGGTGCTCACCATCATTGGGACACAATATGTGGCTCTACGGAGAGGAGGAGGAAGGGAGAAGGACTTTGATTTTCTCTCAAGCAGTGGAGGAAAGTGCAACAGTCAAACTAAGATTTTTGAAAAATGAAACTGTTGAATTCTTCTCGCAAACAGATAAAACGAGCAGCTCTAGTCAGCTCCCTTATCCTGTGAGGAGTTACAGGGAGATAGTCACACCTTGGGGACAAGAAAATGTCCAATGGGTCACAGTCAGGGGACTGAAAGGGAACTAGCAGACAGCGCAGGGATCCCCTGTTGCTATTCTCCTTAACAACAAGATACCGTTTCAGATAGTATTGGTGTGGGGCAGACTTACCAGTAAGTCTCTGGCACAGAGTCTGTCCCTGTTGCTTAGATGTGAAGTGGGGAAGAGAAACAGCGCATTGGGTTCTCCATAGTTAAAGGGACAGATAGGATGTTCTGTGGGAAAGAGAGAGACTCATGGTTGGATTGTTGCCTCCCAGGTGCCAGGATTCATGATATCACAGATCGTGATTTTGGGATCCTTGAGGAGGAGCGGGAGCTGCCCAAGTCATGGTCCACAAAGGCACTAACTACATAAGTAGGACAAGGGATGCGGATTTAAGGCAGAAAGTCAGGGAGCTAGGGTGGAAGCTTGGAGCTAGAACAAGCAGAGTTGTTAACTCTGGCTAGTTGCCCATGCCACATGCTAGCAAGATGAAGAATCGGGAGAGAGGATTTCAACATGTACCTAAAGGGATGGGGTGGGAGGGAGAGTTTTGGATCCCTGAGGAAAAAGGGACCTTGGGGTACATGGGACTTCTACAAACATGATGGTCTACACCTGAAGCAGAGGGATACCAATATCCTGGGGGATGTTTGCTAATGCTCTTCAGGAGGGTTTATACAAATTCAATAGGGGGATGGGAACCCAAATTGTAGTTCCTGTGTCCAAAGGTTGAGCGTAGTGAGGTCAGAAATATGGTTTCAATGTCGCAGGAGTGCACCAGCAAACAGGAAGGTGGTTTGAAGTGTTTGAACCTACTTCAATGCCAGGAGCATGCAGAATAAGCTGGGTGAACTTGCAGCATGGGTTGCTATCTGGGACTTTGAGGTTGTCGCCATTTCGGACACATGGATCAAGCAGGGACAGGAATGGTTGTCATAGGTTCTGGGATTTAGATGTTTCAGTATGGACAGAGAAGATGGCAAAAGAAGGGGAGGTAGGGCATTGTTAGTTAAGGGCAGTATTACGGCGCAGAAAGGATGCATGAGGACTTGTCTAATGAGGTAATATTGGCTGAGGTTAGAAACAGGAAAGGAGAGGTCACTCTGTTGGGAGTTTTCTATAAGCCTCAGAATAGTTCCAGAGATGTAGAGGAAAGGATTGTAAAGATGATTCTGGAATAAGAGTCAATGTAACAGGGTAGTTGTTCTGGGAGACTTTAAATTTTCAAAATATTGACTGAAAATGGGTCAGTTTTTGTCCAATGTGTGCAGAAGGGTTTCCTGACACAGTGTGTAGACAGGCCAGGTGCAAGGCAGCAATGGATTTGGGACTGGGTAATGAACCCGGCCAGATGTTCGATTTGGAGGCAGGTGAGCACTTTGGTGAGCGTGACCACAATTTAGTTATGTTTACTTTAGCGAAGGAAAGGGATAGGTATATGCCACAGGGCAAGATTCATAACTGGGGGAAAAAGCAATTATGGTACGAGTGGGCAAGATTTATGATGCATAGGATGGGAAAGGAAACCGCAGCGGATGGCACAATTGAAATGTGGAGCTTATTCAAGGAACAGCTACAGTGTGTCCTTGATTAGCATGTATCTGTCAGGCAGGGAGGACGTGGACGAGTGAGGCAGCCTTCGTTTACTAAGGAAGTTGATCTCTTGTCAAGAGGAAGAAGAAGGCTATGTTACGATGAGACGTGAAGGCACAGCTAAGGTGCTTGAGAGTTACAAGATAGCCAGGAAAGACCGAAAGAGAGAACTAAGAAGATCCAGGAGGGGACAAGAGAAGTCTTTGGCAGATAGAATTAAGGAAAATGCTAAAGCTTTCTATAGCAATATCAGGAACAAAAGAATGACTAGAATAAGATTCAGGCCAATCAAGGACAGGGGTAGGAAGTTGTGTGTGGTGCCTGAGGAGGTAGGCGAAGTGCTAAATGAACATTTTCGATCGGTATTCACACTGGCAAAAGACAATGTTTTCGAGGACAATACTGAGTGACAGGCTACTAGACTAGATGGGTTCACAAGGAGGATGTGTTAGCAATTCTGCAAATTGTGAAAATAGATAAACCTCTGGGCCAGATGGGATTTATCCTAGGATTCTCTGGGAAGCCAGGGAGGAGATTGCAGAGCCTTTGGCTTTGATCTTTATATCGTCATTGTGTACAGGAATAGTGTCAGAAGACTGGAAGAAAGCAAGTGTTGTCCCCTTGTTCAAGAAGGGGAGTACGGACCACCCTGGTAATTATAGACCAGTGAGCCTTTCTTTGGTTGTGGGTAAAGTGTTGGAAAAGGCTAGAAGAGACAGGATTTATAATCGTCTCGATCAGAACAAGTTGTTTCGGAATAGTCAATATAGTTTTGTCAAGGGTAGGTCATGCCTCACAAACCTTATTGAGTTCTTTAAGAAGGCGACCAAGTAGGTGGATGAGGATAAAGCAGTTGATGCAATGTATGTGGATTTCAGTAAGGTGTTTGATTAGGTGTTTTCATTAAGGTTCCCAAAGGTAGGCTACTGCCCAAAACATGGAGGCATGGGATTGAGGGTAATTTAGCAGCTTCACTCAGAGATTGGCTAGCTGAAAGAAGACAGAGGGTGGTGGATGATGGGAAATGTTCATTCTGCAGTCAGTTACTAGTGGTGTATCGCAAGGATCTGTTTTGGGTGAGGGTGTAGGAGGATCAGTTTGTAAATTTGCGGATGACACTAAGGTCAGTGGAGTTGTGGACAGTGCTGAAGGATGTTGCAGGTTACAGGGGGACATAGATAAGCTGCAGAGCTGGGCTGAGAGGTGAAAAATGGAGTTTAATAAGGAAAAGTGTGAGATTATTCACTTTTAAGGGAGCAATAGGAATAAAGAGTACGGGGCTAATGGTAAGGTTCTTGGCAGTGCAGACGAGCAGAAAGATCTCTGTGTACATGTACATAGATCCCTGAAAGTTGCCACCCAGGTTGATAGGGTTGTTTAGAAGTTTAGCGTTATTTGGGAGAGATATTGAGTTTTGGACCCATGAGGTCATGCTGCAGCTCTACAAAACTCTGGTGTGGCCACCCTTCGAAAATTGCGTCCACTTCTAGTCACCGCATCACAGGAAGGATGTGGAAGCTTTGGAAAGGGTTCAGAGGTGATTTACTGGAATGTTGCCTGGTCTGGAGGGAATGTCTTATGAGGAAAGGCTGAGGGACATGAGGCTTCATTAGAGAGAGGAAGGTGGAGAGGTGGCTTCATAGAGATACATAAAATAATCAGAGGGTTAGATAGTGTGGGCAGTGAGAGCTTATTCCTCCGATGGTGATGGCTAGCATGAGAGGACAGCACCTTAAATTGAGGGGTGATTATATATAAGACAAATGTCAGAGTAGTGTCTTTATATCAGAGTAGTAGAGGTGTGGAATGTTCTGCCTGCAACTGTAGTAGACTCACCAACATTATGAACATTTAAATGGTCATTGGATAGACATATGGATGAAAATGGAATAGTGAACTGTGCTGTCATGTTCTGTGTTCTATTATCTCACTAAATCTTTGATGAGGATAAAGCAGTTGATGCAATGTATGTGGATTTCAGTAAGGTGTTTGATTAGGTGTTTTCATTAAGGTTCCCAAAGGTAGACTACTGCCCAAAACATGGAGGCATGGGATTGAGGATGATTTAGCAGCTTCGCTCAGACATTGGCTAGCTGAAAGAAGACAGAGGGTGGTGGATGATGGGAAATGTCCATCCTGCAGTCAGTTACTAGTGGTGTATCACAAGGATCTCTTTTGGGTGAGGGTACAGCAAGATCAGTTTGTAAATTTGCGGATGACACTAAGGTCAGTGGAGTTGTGGACAGTGCTGAAGGATGTTGCAGGTTACGGGGGACATCGATAAGCTGCAGAGCTGGGCTGAGAGGTGACAAATGGAGTTTAATAAGGAAATGTGTGAGATTATTCACTTTTAAAGAGCAATAGGAATAAAGAGTAAGGGGCTAATGGTAAGGTTCTTGGCAGTGCAGACGAGCAGAAAGATCTCTTTGTACATGTACATAGATCCCTGAAAGTTGCCACCCAGGTTGATCGGGTTGTTAAGAAGGCATACGATGTGTTAGCTTTTATTGGACGAGGGATTGAGTTTTGGACCCATGAGGTCATGCTGCAGCTCTACAAAACTCTGGTGTGGCCGCACTTGGAAAATTGCGTCCACTTCTAGTCACCGCATCACAGGAAGGATGTGGAAGCTTTGGAAAAGGTTCAGAGGTGATTTACTGGAATGTTGCCTGGTCTGGAGGGAATGTCTTATGAGGAAAGGCTGAGGGACATGAGGCTTCATTAGACAGAGGAAGGTGGAGAGGTGGCTTCATAGAGACATCTAAAATAATCAGAGGGTTAGATAGTGTGGACAGTGCGAGCCTTATTCCTCCGATGGTGATGGCTAGCATGAGAGGACAGCACCTTAAATTGAGGGGTGATAAATATAAAACAAATGTCAGAGTAGTTTCTTTACTCAGAGTAGTAGAGGTGTGGAATGTTCTGCCTGCAACTGTAGCAGACTCGCCAACATTATGGACATTTAAATGGTCATTGGATAGATATATGGATGAAAATGGAATAGTGAACTGTGGGGGGCACGGTGGCACAGTGGTTAGCACTGCTGCCTCACAGCGCCAGAGAGACCCGGGTTCAATTCCCGCCTCACGTTACTGACTGTGTGGAGTTTGCACGATCTCCCCGTGTCTGCGTGGGTTTCCTCCGGGTGATCTGGTTTCCTCTCACAGTCCAAAGATGGCCAATTCACGTCAGGTGAATTGGCCATGCTAAATTGTCCATGCTAAATTGTCCATAGTGTTAGGTAAGGGGTAAATGTAGGGGTATGGGTGGGTTACGCTTCGGCGGGTCGGTGTGGACTTGTTGGGCTGAAGGGCCTGTTTCCACATTGTAAGTAATCTAAAAAACTGTGCTGTCATGTTCTGTGTTCTATTATCTCACTAAATCTTTCCTACTCCACTGTTTCAAATTATGAATTATAAGTATTTGTGAAAATGGTAGTTTTCTTGTGTTTTATATCAGACTTTATAGGAACGCAGGGCTATTTGTAGAACAGGAAAGCTAATTTGAAACAGTGGCACAAGAAACATTTTTGGTGAAGATGGAGTCATAAAAAATCTGTGCTAATGGTGGGGATGGCAGCTCCTCTGTCACCATAATACATTGATGGAAATGGGATGCTGTCTGAATGGGAGTAGAATTGTTAGCTGGATGTCTCTGACTGCTGCAGACCACAATGGCTCCATGTGAGAGTGATATTCACCTCGATTGGATCATTTCCTGTTGGCTGCAGTATATATGGAACTCCATAACTGTTAGTCCTGCTCTGCAGTTACAGTGTTTGTATTTTGAACTAATTCTCAATTAGTCAGTTGCTGTGTGTGTCTGCAGTAATTATTTTCCACTGTCAGGAACAACATTAGAAATTCCTGGAGAAATTCAGTTCCGAATAATAGTCACAATACATTAACTCTGCTTTCTACCAATGGATGCTGCCAGACGTGCTGAGTTTTTCCAGCAATTTCTACATTTGTTTCCAGCTTCTAGCATCTGCAGTTTTATTTGTCAGGCTTTGGCAGAGAATGGGTGTTTGGAATTCACATTATTTAATTGTCATGTGACTACATGTGACAACTATTCATTAAAGCGTTAACTCTGTCCTGCCCAATCACTAATAAACTTAATAACACTGTTTCATCCTGTAAATTGGTGACTTTTGTCTGATTTTCTTCTATCTCTGTATTTAACATTTGTGTTATATATGCTTTTTGAAATGATGTTACAGTCTGATTTTATTTTCCATCTTGATTTTAACTTTATAAATGTCATACTAAAAGTAGATTTAATGCCTTTCCTATGCATCTATTTCAGATAACAATTCAGTCTAAACACCTTGAAAAATGGTGTAAAATATCAATGGGCTTGACAATATTAGGCAAGAACTTTCAAAAACTGAATGGCAGCAGATGTTCGCAGGTAAAGGAACATCTGGAAAATGGGAAACCTTCAAAAATGAGATAACGAGAGTCCAGAGACAGTCTGTTCCTGTTAGGGGGAACAGCAAGTCTGGAACATGTAGGGAATGCTGGATGATGGAGAAATTGAGGTTTTGGTCCAGAGAAAGAAGGAAACATATATCAAGTATAGACAGCAGAGATCGAGTGAATCCTTAGAAGAGGAAAAGGCAGTAGGAGTATATGTGGAGGGAAATCAGGAGGGCAAAAAGGGGACATGAGAAAGCTTTGGAAATTAGGGTTAAGGAGAATCCCAAGGGATTTTATGAATACATCAAGGACAAAAAGGGTAATGAGGGAGGGATTAGGGCCCCTCAATGATCAGCAAGGTGGCCTTTTTGTGTCGCCACAGAAGATGGGGGAGATACTAAAAGAGTATTTTGCATCACTGTTTACTGTGGAGAAGGACATGGAAGATATAGAATGTGGGGAAATAGATGGTGACATCTTGAAAGATGTCCATATTACAGAGGAAGAAGTAGTGGACGTCTTGAAATGTATAAAGGTGGTTAAATCCCCAGGACCTGATCAGGCATACCACAGAACTCTTTGGGAAGTTACGGAAGTGTTTGGTGTGTCCCTTGCCGAGATACTTTGAACATCGATAGTCACAGGTGAGGTGCCAGAAGACTAGAGGTTGGCTAACGTGGTGCTACTATTTAAGAAAGGTGATAAGGAAAAACCAGGGAACTATAGGCTGGTGAGCCTGCCATCGATGTTGGGCAAGATGTTGGAGGGAATCCTGAGGGACAGAACTTGCACGTATTTCGATAGTCAAAGACTGGTTCGGGACAGTGAACATGGTTTTGTGCATGGGAAACCATGACACACAAACTAAATTGAGATTTTTGAATAAGTAACGAAGAGGATTTCCCCATGGGACACTGGTTAACAAAGATCGATCTCATGGAATACAGGGAGAACTTGCCATTTGTATACAGAACTGGCTCAAAGATAGAAGATAGAGGGTGGTAATGGAGGATTGTTTTTAAGATTGGAGGCCAGTGACCAGTAGAGTGCTGGCTCCACTACTTTTTGTCATTTATATAAATGATTTGGATGTGAGCATAGGAGGTATAGTAAGTAAATTTGCAGATAACACCAAAATTAGAGAGTCGTGGACAGCGAAAAAGGTTACCTCCGATTACAAAAGGATCTTGATCGGTTGGGTCAATGGTTGAGAAGTGGCTGATGGAGTTTAATTCAGATAAATGCAAGGTGCTGCATTTTGGGAAAGCAAATCTTAGCGGGACTTCATGTTAAACTCCTAGGGAGTGTTGCTGAACAAAGAGACTTTGGAGTGCAGGTGCATAGTTCCCTGAAAATAGAATCGCAGTTGGATGAGATAGTGAAGAAGGTATTTGGTATGCTTTGCTTTTTTGGTCAGAGGATGGTACATGCATGGAATGAGCTGCCAGAGGAAGTGGTGGAGGTGAGTACAATTCCAACTTTTAAAAAGCATCTGAATGGGTATATGAATAGGAAGAGTTTGGAGGGATATGGGCTGAGTGTTGGCACATGGGACTAGATTGGGTTGGGATAGCTGGTCGGCATGGAAAGTTGGAACGAAGGGTCTGTTTCCGTGATGTACATCTCTTTGACTGGATGATTGATGAGAGTAGAGCGGTGGACGGGATCTATATGGACTTCACTAAGATGTTTAACAAGTTTGCTCATTGTAGTCTGGTTAACAAAGTTAGATCACATGAAAATCAGAGAGAACTAGCAATTTGGACACAGTTGATTTGAACGTGGAAGACAGAGGGTGGTTCTGGAGGGTTATATTTCAGACTGGACACCAGTGATCAGTGGTATACCACAAGGATCGGTGCAGGGTACACTGCTTTTTATCATTTATAAGAATGATTTGAATGTGAGCATAAACATTTGCAGATGACACCAAATTTGGCAGTGTAGTGGACAGCAAAGAAGGTTCCCTCAGAGTACAACAGGATCTTGATCAGGTGGGGCTCTGGGCTGAGCAGTGGCAGATTGTATTTAATTCAGATAAATTTGAGGTGCTGCATTTCGGAAAGGCAAACCAACATAGGAGTTACACACTTAACGGTAAGGTCCTGGGGAGTATTGCCGAACAAAGAGACCTTGGAGTGCAGGTTCATCGTTCCTTGAAAGTGGAGTCGCCGGTCGATAGGATAATGAAAAAAGCATTTAGTATGCGGTTCTTTATTGGTCTGAGCATAGAGTACAGGGGCTTGGACGTCATGTTGAGGCTGGTAATTGGTTCAGCCGCTTTTGTAATATTGTGTGCAATTCTGATCTCCTTCCTATTGGAAGGATGTTGTGAAACTTGAAACATTCAGAAAAGATCTGTCACCAGGGTTGGACTATTCAAGTGAAAGGGACAGGCTGAAAAGGCTGCGCCTGTTTTCCCTGGATTGTTGGAGGCTGAGGGGGAGACTTATAGAGATTATAAAATCAGGAGGATCATGGATAGGCTAAATAGACAAGGTATTTTCCCTGGGCTGGGGGAGTCCAGACTAGAGGGCATAGGTTTCAGGTGAGAGGGGCAAGATTTAAAAAGGACCTAAGGGGAAACTTTTCTGTGCAGGTGGTGGTGTGTGTGTGGAATGAGCTCCCAGAGGAAGTGCTGGAAGCTGGAACAATTCCAACATTTAAAAGGCATCTGGATGCATACATGAATAAGAACGGTTTAGAGGGATATGGGCCAAGTGCTGGCAAACGGCACGAGTGTTGGCAAATGGGACGTGATTCGTTTCGGATATCTAGTTGGCATGGATGAGTCAGACTGAATGGTCTGTTTCTGTGCTGTACATCTCTATAACTCTATGGCTGTGAACTATAACAATTATTCGAAATGGGGTAGTGTACATAAAGAATGGTGAGAGAGAAAAAAATTATAATTCCTCCGTGATATCTGACTCATAATTTGAAAATTTCTCTCTGGAAATTGAGTTAATGTGCGTCTAATTCAACCTGCTCTATAACTATGGAAAGGATGCTCTTCAGCAGTAACATACCTGCTGTTTGTTAGAAGGAACTGATCACACTTGGCTTTGTACTCAGGACATATTACACTGTCTTGGTCCTTCAAGTAATTGTCTGGGGGAAGACAGAAGAGACATCGTCTGTAAATCAACATTAAGTCAATGAAATAATTTAATCATCATTAGGCAATCATTCCTTCAAGACAGCAATTCTAACAAGACCACAGGGCTGATTCTATTCTTGGCCTGGGCTGCTCTTTGGTGACTGTATCAAGAAAATCTATACCAATTCACTGAGAACCAGATACAATCTGTCACTGTCACTCTCTGGTTAAATATATTTACATTTGCTCATCACAGAGACAAATAGGGACAGACTGATAACTACACTCATACATTCACATAGCATAAACCTGCAGGTGCAGATCGATAACTGAACTCATGTATCCACAGAGAGGAAACTGCCAGGGACTAGTTGATAAATACATTTCATACAATTTAAATAAACAGGATCAGTCCCTATGTGTTTCTCAGATGTGGATATGCGAGTTTAGTTATCTATATATACCTGTCTGTTTCTACCCTGTGAATGTGTTTGTTTGCTTACCAATATGTCCTGAACAGTTTCTGCTGTGTGTCTGAGAGTGTAGTTATCAACCTCAACCTGTCAATCTGTTTCTACTATGTCAATATGACAGTATAGATACCAATCTGTCCCTGTCAGTTTCTTTCCTGTCAATATGCAACTACAGTTATTAATCAGTACCCATCAGCTTCTGCTCTGTGAACGTGGGTGTATTAGTCAAACAGCAGCTGTCAGTTTCAGCGATGTGAATGTGGGAGTACAGTTATCATTCTCTACCTGTCATTTTCCTCTTTGTCGAAGTGAGTGTAACTGTCAATCTGTATCTTTCAGACTCTGTTGTGTGAATACATAAATATAGTTATCAATCTGTAGCTGTCAGTTTCTGCCTGGTGAATCCATTTGTGTAATTGTCAATCCTTCCAGTTTCTACTATGTGAACATGTGCGCTGAGTTTTCACCTGTCGCTATCAGTTTCTGCTTTGTGAATGTGAGTTTAGTTAACAATCTTTCTCTGTCAGGCTCTGTAATGTCAGTGTTTGAGTGCATTTATTCATCTTTTCCTGTCAGTTTGTGTGACTGTAGTTATCAACCTGTACCTCTCAGATTGAGAGTTTAGTTACCAATTTGATTTGATTTGATTTATTATTGTTACACGCCCTGAGATGCAATGGAAAGTATTGTTTTGTGTACTTTACAGGCAGATAATATCATACAAAATGCATCAGGGTAACAGAACAGAATCTGCAATACAGTATTAAAGCTGCAAAGAGAGAGAGATTAACGTTAAAAATTGAGCAAGTTTAGAGTGGTGCTGGAAAAGCACAGCAGGTCAGGCAGCATCCGAGGAGCAGGAAAATCGACGTTTTGGGCAAAAGCCTTTCATTAGGAATGTCCGAAACGTCGATATTCCTCCTCCTTGGATACTTCCTGACCTGCTGTGCTTTTCCAGCACCACTCTAATCTTGACTCTAATCTCCAGCATCTGCAGTATCCACTTTTGCCTTAAAATTTGAGCAGTTCATTCAAAAGTCTGATAGCAGCAGAGAAGTTGTTCTTGAGTTTGTTGGGTGGTATATTCAAACATCTGTATTTTCTGGTGGTAGCTAGGAAAACATTAGTTTTTATACAGAAGATAGGGTGAGTGGAAGGGTGATGAGTAAAAGACAGATGGAGATAGAGTCCAAAGAAAGAGAAGAGCAGTAGGACAGATAAAGGAGTGAATAACTGTCAGACTAAGTGGGTGAATAGCCTATTAATAGGGCCTGTTAGTGGCTAACAATTGGTGGTGTATAATAGCAGACTATATGTTAACAAGGCCAGACACGTGGGGTTTTGGGTAATGACATGGGAGAGCTCAAGCCCTGTAGCTGTTGAACTCAATATTGAGTCCACAAGGCTGTCGAGGTCCCAAACAGAAAATGGGGTGCCGTTCTTCTAGCTTGCACTGAGCTTCGCTGGAGCACTCCAGCGAGCCTGAGAGAGGGAACAAGGTGGTGTGTTGAAGTGACATGCAACTGGAAGCTCAAGGTCTTTTTGTCTGGACAGAATGTAGGTGTTCTGCACAGTGGACATCCAATCTACACTCAGTTTCCCCAACATAGAGACGACCACATTGTGTGCAATATCTTGGCCACCATCAGTTCTGAAGACTGGTCACTCAACCTGAAATGCTGCCAGACCTGTGAATTTTCCACTAATGTTTGTTTTGTTATCAATCTCTGCCTGTCATTTTCTTCTCTGTGAATATGTAAGTGTGGTTATCAAAGTGTACACGTCAATTTATGTGATTTGAAATTGGAAGCATAATCAATCTATTCCAGTCAGTTTCTTCTTTATGAATATGAGAGTGTAGTTATCAATCTTTCTCTGAAATTTACTGCCACCTGCATGTGTGAGTTATTAACCAACTTGTCCCTGTCAGATTCTGCTCTGTGCATCTGAGAGTGCAGTTATTAATTTGTATCTATCAACTTCTTGTTTATAAATGTGCAAATTCATTTATCATACTGTACCTGTCAGGTTTTGCTATGCGAATGTGTTAGTCTAGTTATCGATCTGTACCTGTCATAGGTGTGTCCATGATTATTGTCCTCTCCCTTACAGTTGCTGCAATGTGAATATGAGAAAACAGATATCAATCGATGTCTGTCAGTTTTGGTTGTGTCCATACGAGAGTTTAGGATTTGATGTATACATGCCAGTTTCTGCTGTGTGACTGTGAGAGCGAAGTTCTCAATGAGTTCCAGTCACTTTCAACTCTTACATACCAAAGTTGCTCAATTCTCTGGCAGCCAATGATATTCTAAGAGTCTAATGATGTCCATGAATCTACTGTTGATTGCCAGAAAAACACATCTGGTTCAGTAATATCCTTGAATGAAGGAAACTGCCATCCTTCCCTTGTCTGGCCTACATGTGATGACAGACCCACATCCATGTGGCTGCATGGGTAGTTTGGGATAGGCAATAAATGCTGGTTGAGTCAATGATGACCCCATCCCATGAATGAATTAGAAAATAAAATTCTGTGACTGTGATTCAATCTGATAATCTGTTTAGGGTGTTGAGATTGGGCCTTAATCTCTTATGCATTTTGTGATTTTTGACTCAGTCACAGAATTGATACAGCCATTCAGCCTGTTGTGTCTGCACTGGGACATTCTATTCTTATTCTGTTCTCCATACTAGTTTCCACTAATTTTTGGGATTCTAATCTTCATTCACTCACTGTCAGTGTCTCGGTGTAAGTGTCAGTGTCTCGGTGTAAATGCCAATTTGAGATTAGTTCTGCAGTTATTTGCCTTTGAATACCAAGAGTGCCAGTTTTGCTCTTTGTGCAACAGTGACAAGTCAAGTATATGGATGTTCAGTTGTGTTTTTTTAGCAGGGTGTAGGATAAACCCGTTCAATATTTGATAAACCTGTGTGATTGAGGGATTAATGTTGGTTCAATACTTATCTTTGCCAAGAATCTGAATTTTATTGTATTCAATCTCAGTTTTCTTTTTACATTTTGTGTGTGCAGTACTCTTTGTCAGTTGCTGCTGGGCACTGCAATAATGTAACATCTAATACTAACATCTTCTGAAGCGATTAATAATGCGGTCAGTCAATTTATGACTACATATCTGGAAGTAGCTGTGGACCTAAATTGCATTTTTTTCCCCTTTTACCATTAACTGGCTGAGTGAGAATAAGTTTTCTGTTGTGCTGCCAATCTGTATCACTTTAAAGTGTGGTACTGATTGAGATCACACCAACATTGTCTGTATGTCTCTGTGTGATTCCAATTCTGATACACTTTGAGGTGGTTTTAAGGTCTTATCACTCAGTGTTTCATACATTAAAAAAGTATGGAAATGTTTCTGCATTACTGAGGCACTCAACCAGAATGGGAGCGTGCATGAAGTGTGAAGAGTGAGAATGAGAGAGACAGAGCCAGACACAAATATGTATGTACGTATGTGAATGAGCATTAAGCATCCTCTCTAGAAACATCCTCTGTAGATCAGGCTTGACCAAGAGGTTCATTTGAAATTTACATTGTTTGATTATTGTCTTTGTAGAGGACAACTTATAACCATCTAACACCATGATCGGTTTGTTTAAATTGATTATAACTTTAAAAATGCCAAATGTACATATGAATTTAATGCAGCACATAAATATATATTTATTATAAGCATACAGTCTAACCTGCTTCTAATCTTATGATTGATAATTGGCTTTGAATGATGGAATTTACTGTTACTGAGGTGGTAAACACTGAAAACAGGGTAAAATAATATACATTTATATATCGTCAGTTGTGTTTAACTCTTGGATTGAATGTGTACTTCTGGAAATGGAGCTCAATGTCTGTGTGACTCAATCCACTCAGACAGTGGAAAGGACCTTCTCCTCGCCGACAGTGGTAACATACCTGCTGGGTGTGAGAAGCAGCTGGTCACCTTTGGATTGGTCCATCAAATATTTGCCTGGAGAAAGACAAAAGAGAGAGCTCCGGTACATCACTAGCAGCTGAGTAGGAAGACATCAAATGATCAATGCAATATTCAGGTCATGATCATTATAATTCTTTGTTTTTGAACAGGGCAAGGTGAACAGTGCGGATCCTGCTTCGACTCGAGCCCTGAGCTCCTTTCAGTTTTTTCTGTTTCCCAAATTCTAAAACATTTCACTTAGATAAAATAAACTCAACAACATATGGACATCTCCTCAAATGGGATGAGTACACAGTTCAGTGTCCAGCTCCCAATACATTATTAACTGTTGAAAAACAAATACTAGGCATGATTTCACATACTTGGAGACGTTAATCCGGCGCCCGCTATATTTATCCTACACAGGATTATCGCATTTGTTTCTACTGTCCTTCATTTCAATGTCTATTCGCATTAAACAGCGTAAAACAGAAGCCAAATAATGAATTCCCAACAGTGTTTAGGGGATTACAAACCACAACTCACCCCGAATCAATCCCGGTCTCGGAGCCCCCTCTGTGTCCCAGGCTCCCATCCCGATGTGCTGCTGGAAGGAGCCTGCTGTTCCCTCGCTTCCCTGGGCGCTGATCTCTCCATTGCGGTCTGTTTCAAACAAACCTCTTGCACTCACTGAGTAAATGCTCCTCAATGGCAGCGCTGGGGGAGGGCCTCACGCATGCGCTCCTCTGGTCAGGAACAGTGTTGGGAGAGGGGCAGCATCGCGCATGCGCCGTTTTTCCCAATGCTTCCCAGAAACAAACATCAATTGGTCATTTCCCTAATTCCCTTTTCTCCCAGTTTGACCAAAGAACTGCGGCTGTGGGGGAAAAGGCAGAGAACGTTTCAAGCTGGGACATTGTCCCTTTATGAAGCTCCAATGGAGCTCATCCCCGGGTCATGTTAATAACTCCTCCCTCCGGCTCTCTCACAATCTGATCAGGGGGCGGGGAAGCTGGCGGCCACTCGGCCCATTCTCTTGGGTGCTCCCCCATTTGATAACATCACGTCTGATCGAATGTTAACTGTGGTATTTAATCCTGCTGACTCCATATCCACAAATATTAACTCCTTGCCCAAAGTAACATACAGCGAGATGGAATAAGTGGACAATTCTTACGAAGGCAGAAAATAACTGATGGAGAGAGTCTTGCATCACAGTGTCAGAGCTTATATCTGGGTCAGGAGGCCCGTGGAAAAGTCAGACCTGGTGTGCAACAACATCTCTGGGACTCGATTTAGTTTATCGTGAATGACAGATTTTAGTGTCAAGTATGCTGCAGACAGAAACATTGCCACAACGAGAGACCCCAGCTGTTTTTGTTTATTCACTCCTGGAACGTGGATGTCGCTGGCTGAGCCGAGCATTTATTCTCCATCCCTTTGAGAAGGCGGTGGTGAGCCACCTTCTGGAACAGCTGTTGTCCATGTGCTGCCCACAATGCCATGAACACGGAGTTTCAGGGTCTTGATCCAGTGACAGTGAAAGAAAGCGTTTTATTTCCAAGTCAGCATGGTGAGTGCCTTAGAAGGGAACTTGTCCGACATCAAGGCGGTGTTCTCTGACATCAGCTGCCTTTAACCTTTTAGATGGAAGTAGTTGCGATTTCGAAGGTCCTCCTTTTACAAATTACAAAACTCGAATCTCTTTGTCAGCGGCACAGACAGAAGTCTGTCTGGCCGATGGTGTCAGGATCAAGGATATCTCGGAGAAAATGCAGGATATTCACAAAGGGGCGTACACATCGGAACTAACTACACTGGAAGGGAAAGGGATGAGATTCCGAAGGAAGAATAAGGAAGAGAGGCGAGAATTTAGAAAGGAGGTCCTCTCCAGTAGTAATATCTGGATTACTCCCGCTGCTACGAGCGACTGGGGGTAGGAATGGGATAATCGAGCAGAGGAATGCCCAACTCAGGAGCTGGTGCAGGGGAGAGGTGTTAAAATTTTTGGATAATTGGAATCTCTTCTGGGGAAGACATGACTTGTAGAAAAAGGACGGAATACACCTGAATTGGAAGGGATCTATTATATTGGCAGGGACATTTTCTTGAGCTACTAGGGACGGGTTCAACTCGTAAGGTGTGGGCGTGGGGTGAGGTCAATGGGAACCGGGGAGATAGTGAACAAAGATATCAATCTGAGGCTGGTGACTCGGTAAGTCAAACACCCAGGGCAGACAGGAACATAGCAGAGAATGTTGGATTGATAACTTAAACTGCATTTATTTCAATGCAAGAGGCCTAACAGGGAAGGAGGATGAACTCAGGACATGGTTAAGAAAATGGGATTGGAATTGGGATATCATAGCAATTACAGAGACATGGTTTGGGGATGACACAACTAGCAGCTTAATGTTCCAGGAATCAAAAGTTATAGGAAGGATGGGGAGAGGGGTCAGCAAGAGAAAAATGGGGAGTGAGATGTTTGGTAAGAGATAAGATCACACCTTTACGAAGGGAGGATATTCCTGGGCTTATATCCATGGAAATTATTTGGATGGAACTGAGAAATAAGAAAGGGTTTAATCATCTTATTGGGATTGGACTGTAGACACCCTAACAGTCAGCAGGAAATTGAGAAACAAATTTGTCAGGAGATCTTAGATCTGCAGGAATAATGGCGTGATTATGGTGAGGGATTTTAACATTCCAAACATAGATTATGGCTGCCATATTGTTCATGGTTTAGACAGAAAGGAATTGCTTAAACGTGTGCAAGAAAAGTTTCTGATTCAATATGTGAATGTATCTTCTGGACAAGGTGAAAATCTTGACCTACTCTTGTGATATAATGATGTGTCAGTGGGGGAGCACTTTGGGGCCAACGACCATAATTTTATTAGTTTTAAAACTCTGATGGAAAAGGATAGACCAGATCTAAAAGTTAAATTTCTAATTTGGAGGAAGGCCAATTTTGAGAGTATTGTGCAAAAAATTTCAAAAGTTGACTGAGGGCAGATGTTCACAGGCAAAGTGATGGCTGAAAAATGGAAAGCCTTCAAAAATGAGAAAATGAGGGTACAGAGACAGTATGTTCCTGTTCGGGTGAAAGGCATGACTGGTTGGTGTAGGAAGTGCTGCATAAGAAAAGAAGTTGAGGTTTTGGTCCAAATAAGAAGGAAGCAAATGTTAGTTACATACAGCAGAGATTGAGTGAATCCTTTGAAGAGTATAAAGGCAGTAGGGATATACTTAAGAAAGAAATGAGGAGTGCAAAGAAGGGACATAACATAGCTTTGGCAAACAGTGTTAAGGAGAATTCAAGTAGATTTTATTTGAAGGAAAGCAGTGACCATATATATCAGCAAAGCGGCTAAACCCGAGACTCCACAACTATAGTGTCTCCCACCTGCCCTCCTCCTCTAACCTAGTTAATAAGGCAAGGTTCATTCTAAATTTCCTCTATTGAATATAAGTTTGTTATTAATTTTATAGCAACTTGAACGAAGCTTTCTACTTTATTACTGAGTGGGTGTTCAGATAAGTGGGGTATGGATGCTAGTGCAGTTGCTTGCTCCTCCTGCATAATGTGGCAGGTGGGAGACATGGCACATGTCTCCGTGGGCGGCACGGTGGCCCAGTGGTTAGCACTGCTGCCTCACAGCGCCAGAGACCCGGATTCAATTCCCGCCTCAGGCGACTGACTGTGTGGAGTTTGCACGTTCTCCCCGTGTCTGCGTGGGTTTCCTCCGGGTGCTCTGGTTTCCTCCCACAGTCCAAAGATGTGCAGGTCAGGTGAATTGGCCATGCTAAATTGCCCGTAGTGTTAGGTAAGGGGTAAATGTAGGGGTATGGGTGGGTTTCGCTTCGGCGGGGCGGTGTGGACTTGTTGGGCCGAAGGGCCTTTTTCCACACTGTAAGCAATCTAATCTAATCTAATCTAATCTAATCTGTGGGAAGTGCACCCAACTCCAGCTCCTTGAAAACCGTGTTAGGGAATTGGAGCTGGAGCTGGATGAACTACGGATCATTTGGGAGGCTGAGGAGGTAATTGAGAGGAGTTACTGGGAGTTGGTCACTCCTAAGGCTCAGGACAAGAATAGATAGGTTACAGTTAGGGGGAGGAAAGGAGACAGACAGACAGTGCAGAGATCCCCTGTGGACATTCCCCTCAGCAATAAGTATACCATTTTGGATACTGCTGGGGGGATGACCTACCAGAGGATAGCTATAGTAGTCAGTTCTCTGGCACTGAGCCTGACACTGCGGCAAAGAAGGGAAGGGGGCAGAATAGAAAAGTACTCGTGGTAGGGGACTCGATAGTTAGGGGAATCGACAGGAGATTTTGTGGTCAGGATTGGGATTCCCGGAAGGTATGTTGCCTCCCTGGTACCAGGGTCCGGGACATCTCCGATTGAGTGTGTAAGGTTCTAAAAGGGGAGGGCAAACAGCCAGAAATCGTGTTACATATTGGCACTAATGATATAGCCAGGAAAAGGATCGAGGATATAAAAAGTGATTTCAGGGAGTTAGGATGAAAGCTGCAAAGCAGGACGAACAGAGTAGTGTTCTCTAGTTTACTACCAGTGCCACGAGATAGTGAAGCGAGGAACAGGGAGCAGGCACAGCTTAACACGTGGCTGTGCAGCTGGTGTAGGAGGGAGGGCTTCAGATATGTAGATAATTGGGATGCCTTCTGGGGAAGGTGGGACCTGTTCAAGAAGGATGGGTTGCATCTGAACTGGAAGGGGACCAATGTCCTGGGTGGAAGGTTTGCTCGAGTAGTTCGAGAGAGTTTAAACTGGTATGGCAGGGGGCGGTGAGAACCTGAGCTGTATACCGGAGGTGAGAGTTGATGCAGATGAGGCAATAGCAAGAGGTAGACCAGCTAGTGAGAAGGATTTTCCTGGGAAGGAACCAAAGGATCAGTTAAAGTGTGTTGCTTTAATGCAAGGAGTATCAGGAATAAAAGTGATGAACTTAGAGCATGGATCAGTACCTGGTGCTATAATATTGTAGCCATAACAGAGACATGGGTTTCTCAGGGGCATGAATGGTTGCTGGATGTTCCAGGGTTTAGAGCATTTAAAAAGAATAGGGAGGGGGGAAAAAGAGGAGGGGGTGTAGCACTACTAATCAGAGAGGGTATCACAGCTACAGAAGCTTCCAATGTCGAGGAAGATCTGCCTTCCGAGTCAGTATGGGTGGAAATTAGGAACAGCAAGGCAGCAGTCACCTCGTTAGGGGTTTACTACAGGCCCCCCAATAGCAGCAGGGAGATGGAAGAAAGCATAGGTCGGCAGATTTTGGAAAAGTGTGGATGTAGTAGGGTTGTTGTAATGGGTGACTTTAACTTTCCCAATATTGATTGGAACCTCCTTCGAGCAGAAGATTTGAATGGAGCTGTTTTTGTAAGGTGTGTTCAGGAGGGTTTCCTAACTCAGTACGTTGACAGGCCGACAAGGGGAGAGGCCATTCTAGACTTGGTGCTTGGAAACGAGCCGTGGCAGGTATCAGATCTTGTGGGAGAGCATTTTGTTGATAGTGACCACAACTGCCTCACATTCTACATAGCTATGGAGAAGGAGAGGATTAGGCAAAATGGGAAGATATTTAATTGGGGAAGAGGAAACTATGATGCGATTAGACATGAGTTAGGAAGCATGGATTGGGAGCAATTATTGCATGGTAAAGACACTATAGACATGTGGAGACTGTTTAAGGAACAGTTGTTGCAAGTGATGAATAAATATGTCCCTCTGAGACAGACAAGAAGTGGTAAGATAAAGGAACCTTGGATGATGAGAGCGGTGGAGCTTCTTGTCAAAAGGAAGAAGGTAGCTTACATAAGGTGGAGGAAGCTATGGTGAAGCTCAGCTCTACAGGATTACAGGCAGGCGAGGAAGGAGTTCAAAAATG
The DNA here is from genome assembly GCF_004010195.1 of Chiloscyllium plagiosum. Lineage (NCBI taxonomy): Eukaryota > Metazoa > Chordata > Chondrichthyes > Orectolobiformes > Hemiscylliidae > Chiloscyllium > Chiloscyllium plagiosum. The sequence continues at coordinate 6,735,139 of NC_057759.1, read as the reverse complement.
GTCTGAGGAGAGCCAGGAGAGGACACGAGAAAGGCTTGGCAGAACGGATTAGGGAGAACACAAAAGCATTTTACACTTATGTGAGGAATAAGAGAATGGTCAAAGAAAGAGTAGGGCCGATCAGGGATAGCATAGGGAACTTGTGTGTGGAGTCTGAGGAGGTAGGGGAAGCCCTAAATGAGTTTTTTGCTTCTGTCTTTACAAAAGGAATGAACTTTGTAGTGAATGAAACCTTATAGATATAGAGGAAGCTAATGTGCTGAAAATTTTGTCAAATATTAAGATTGACAAGTCACCAGGCCCGGACCAGATTTGTTCTCGGCTGCTTTGGGAAACGAGAAATGCAGTTGCTTCGCCACTTGTGAAGATCTTTGCATCCTTGCTCTCCATTGGAGTCGTACCTGAGGTCTGGAGAGAGGCAAATGTAATATCTCTCTTCAAGAAAGGAAATAGGGAAATCCCCGGCAATTGCAACCAGTAAGTCTCACGTCTGTCGTCTGCAAGGTGCTAGAAAGGATTCTGAGGGATAGGATTTATGACCATCTCGAAGAGCATGGCTTGATTAAATGCAGTCAACATGGCTTTGTGAGGGGCAGGTCATGCCTCACAAACCTTATCGAGTTCTTTGAGGATATGACTAGAAAGGTTGATGAGGGCCGAGCTGTGGATGTGGTGTATATGGACTTCAGCAAGGCATTTGATAAGGTTCCTCATGGTAGGCTCATTCAGAAGAGCAGGAGGAATGGGATTCAGGGGAACATAGCTGTCTGGATACAGAATTGGCTGGCCAACAGAAGACAGCGAGTGGTAGTAGAAGGAAAATATTCTGCCTGGAAGTTTGTGGTGAGTGGTTTTCCACAGGGGTCTGTCCTTGGGCCTCGACTGTTTGTAATTTTTATTAATGACTTGGATGAGGGGATTGAAGGATGGGTCAGCAAGTTTGCAGACGACACAAACGTTGGAGGTGTTGTTGACAGTATAGAGGGCTGTTGTAGGCTGCAGCGGGACATTGACAGGATGCAGAGATGGGCTGAGAGGTGACAGATGGAGTTCAACCTGGATAAATGTGAGGTGTTGCATTTTGGAAGGTCGAATTTGAAAGCTGAGTACAGGATTAAGGATAGGATTCTTGGCAGTGTGGAGGAACAGAGGGATCTTGGTGTGCAGGTACACAGATCCCTTAAAATGGCCACCCAAGTGTTTTGGCTTTCATTAACAGGGGGATTGAGTTTAAGAGTCGTGAGATCTTGTTGCAGCTCTATAAAACTTTAGTTCGACCGCATTTGGAATACTGCATCCAGTTCTGGTTGCCCTATTATAGGAAAGATGTGGATGCTTTGGAGAGGGTTCAGAAGAGGTTTAACAAGATGCTGCCTGAACTGGAGGGCTTATCTTACAAAGAGAGGTTGATTGAGCTCGGACATTTTTCATTGGAGAAAAGGAGGAGGAGAGGGGACCTAATTGAGGTATACAAGATAATGAGAGGCATAGATAGAGTCAATAGCCAGAGACTATTTCCCAGGGCTAACACGAGGGGTCATAGTTTTAAGCTGGTTGGAGGAAAGTATAGAGGGGATGTCAGAGATGGGTTCTTTACACAGAGAGTTGTGAGAACATGGAAT
>NC_057759.1:6725408-6733017 GCF_004010195.1 Chiloscyllium plagiosum | reverse complement strand
GAGGTTTTGGTCCAGAGAAAGAAGGAAACATATGTCAAGTATAGACAGCAGAGATCGAGTGAATCCTTAGAAGAGGGAAAGGCAGTAGGAGTATATGTAGAGGGAAATCAGGAGGACAAAAAGGGGACATGAGAAAGCTTTGGAAATTAGGGTTAAGGAGAATCCCAAGGGATTTTATGAATACATCAAGGACAAAAAGGGTAACGAGGGAGAGATTAGGGCCCCTCAATGATCAGCAAGGTGGCCTTTTTGTGTAGCCACAGAAGATGGGGGAGATACTAAAAGAGTATTTTGCATCACTGTTTACTGTGGAGAAGGACATGGAAGATATAGAATGGGGGGAAATAGATGGTGACATCTTGAAAGATGTTCATATTACAGAGGAAGAAGTAGTGGACGTCTTGAAATGCATGAAGGTGATTAAATCCCCAGGACCTGATCAGGCATATCATAGAACTCTTTGGGAAGTTACGGAAGTGTTTGGTGTGTCCCTTGCCGAGATATTTTTAACATGGATAGTCACAGGTGAGGTGCCAGAAGACTAGAGGTTGGCTAACATGGTGCTACTATTTAAGAAAGGTGATAAGGAAAAGCCAGGGAACTTTAGGCTGGTGAGCCTGCCATCAGTGTTGGCAAGATGTTGGAGGGACAGAACTTACACGTATTTCGACAGTCAAGGACTGACTCGGGACAGTGAACATGGTTTTGTGCATGGGAAACCATGACACACAAACTAAATTGAGATTTTTGAATAAGTAACGAAGAGGATTTCCCCATGGGACACTGGTTAACAAAGATCGATCTTATGGAATACAGGGAGAACTTGCCATTTGTATACAGAACTGGCTCAAATATAGAAGAGAGAGGGTGGTAATGGAGGATTGTTTTTAAGATTGGAGGCCAGTGACCAGTAGAGTGCTGGGTCCAATACTTTTTGTCATTTATATAAATGATTTGGATGTGAGCATAGGAGGTATAGTAAGTAAATTTGCAGATGACATCAAAATTAGAGTGTCGTGGACAGCGAAGAAGGTTACCTCAGATTACAAAAGGATGTTGATCAGATGGGCAAATGGCTGAGAAGTGGCAGATGGAGTTTAATTCAGATAAATGCAAGGTGCTGCATTTTGAGAAAGCAAATCTTAGCAGGACTTAATGTTAAACTCCTAGGGAGTGTTGCTGAACAAAGAGACTTTGGAGTGCAGGTGCATAGTTCCCTGAAAGTAGAGTCGCAGGTAAATAAGATAGTGAAGAAGGTATTTGGTATGCTGTTCTTTATTGGTCAGACTTTTGAGTACATGTTGCGGCTGTACAGGACATTGGTTAGGCCACTGTTGGAATATTGCATACAGTTCTGGTCTCCTTCCTATCAGAAGGATGCTGTCAAACTTGAAAGGGTTCAGAAAAGATTAACAAGAATGTTGCCAGGGTTAGAGGATTTAGGCTCGGAGAGGTTGAATAGGCTGGGACTGTTGTCCCTGGAGCATCGGAGGCTGAGGAGTGACCTTACAGAGGTTTATAAAATCAAGAGTGACATGGAAAAGTTATGTTCCCTGGGATGGGGAAGTCCAGAACTAGAGGGAATAGGTTTAGGAAAAAATGGAAAAGACATAAAAGCGACCTAAGTGGAAAGGTTTTCATGCAGAGGGTGGTACATGCATGGAATGAGCTGCCAGAGGAAGTGGTGGAGGTGAGTACAATTGCAACTTTTAAAAAGCATCTGAATGGGTATATGAATAGGAAGAGTTTGGAGGGATATGGGCTGAGTGTTGGCACATGGGACTAGATTGGGTTGGGGTAGCTGGTCGGCATGGTAAGTTGGACTGAAGGGCCTGTTTCCATGCTGTACATCTCTTTGACTCGATGATTGATGAGAGTAGAGCGTTGGATGGGATCTATATGGACTTCAGTAAGATGTTTAACAAGTTTCCTCATTGTAGTCTGGTTTACAAAGTTAGATCACAAAATCGGGGAGAACTAGCAATTTGGACACAGAGTTGATTTGAACGTGGAAGACAGAGGGTGGTTGTGGAGGGTTATATTTCAGACTGGACACCAGTGATCAGTGGTATACCACAAGGATCGGTGCAGGGTACACTGCTTTTTATCATTTATAAGAATGATTTGAATGTGAGCATAAACTTTTGCAGATGACACCAAAATTGGCGGTGTAGTGGACAGCAAAGAAGGTTCCCTCAGAGTACACAGGATCTTGATCAGGTGGGGCTCTGGGCTGAGCAGTGGCAGATTGTATTTAATTCAGATAAATTTGAGGTGCTGCATTTTGGAAAGGCAAACCAACGTAGGAGTTATACACTTAACGGTAAGGTCCTGGGGCGTATTGCTGAACAAAGAGACTTTGGAGTGCAGGTTCATCGTTCCTTGAAAGTGAAGTCGCCGGTCGATAGGATAATGAAGAAAGCATTTAGTATGCTGTTCTTTATTGGTCTGAGCATAGAGTATAGGGGTTTGGACGTCATGTTGAGGCTGTACAGGTAATTGGTTCAGCCGCTTTTGTAATATTGTGTGCAATTCTGATCTCCTTCCTATTGGAAGGATGTTGTGAAACTTGAAACATTCAGAAGAGATTTATAAGATTGTTACTAGGGTTGGAGTGTTTGAGTGAAAGGGACAGGCTGAAGAGGCTGGGACTGTTTTTCCTGGAGTGTTGGAGGCTGAGGGGGTGACCTTATAGAGATTATAAAATCAGGAGGATCATGGATAGGCTAAATAGACAAGGTATTTTCCCTGGGGTGGGGGAGTCCAGAACTAGAGAGCATAGGTTTCAGGTGAGAGGGGCAAGATTTAAAAAGGACCAAAGGGGAAACGTTTCTATGCAGGTGGTGGTGTGTGTATGGAATGAGCTGCCAGAGGAAGTGGTGGAAGCTGGAACAATTCCAACATTTAAAAGGCATCTGGATGCATACATGAATAAGAACGGTTTAGAGGGATTATGGGCCAAGTGCTGGCAAACGGCACGAGTGTTGGCAAATGGGACGTGATTCGTTTCGGATATCTAGTTGGCATGGATGAGTCAGACCGAATGGTCTGATTCTGTGCTGTACATCTCTATAACTCTATGGCTGTGAACTATAACAATTATTCGAAGTGGGATAGTGTACATAAAGAATGGTGAGAAAGAAAAAAAATTATAATTCCTCCGTGATATCTGACTCATGATTTGAAAATTTCTCTCTGGAAATTGAGTTAATGTGTGTCTAATTCAACCTGCTCTATAACTATGGAAAGGATGCTCTTCAGTCTGACAGCAGTAACATACCTGTTGTTTGTTAGAATAAAATGATCACACTTGGCTTTGTACTGAGGACATATTACACTGTCTTGGTCCTTCAAGTAATTGTCTGGAGGAAGACAGAAGAGACATCATCTTAAATCAACATTAAGTCAATGAAATAATTTAATAATCATTAGGCTGTTCTTCCTTCAAGACAGCAATTCCAACAGGACCATAGGTCTGATTCTATTCTTGGCCTGAGCTGCTTTTTGGTGACTGTATCAAAATAATCTGTACCAATTCACTGCGAACCAGATACTAACCAACACCCCTACAAATGGGATCATCTAATGCAAGTGCGTGTCTGGATATGAAAGTTTCCTCATCTATCTGTAGTGGTAAGGTCTTGCTCAGTGAATGTGTGGAGACAATTATCAAGATGTACCTGTTAAATGCTGCTCTGTGAATATCGGAGTGTAATTATCAAACTGTAATTATCAATCAGCAAAATCTGTACAAATATGCGAGTGAATGCAGTTATCAATCTGTCGCTGTTACTCTCTGGTAAATATATTTGCATTTTCTCATCAAAGAGACAAATAGGGATAGACTGATAACTGCACTCATACATTCACATCGCATAAACCTACAGGTGAAGATTGATAACTGAACTCGTGTATCCACATAGAGGCAACTGCCAGGGACTAGTTGATAAATACATTTCATACATTTTAAATAAACAGAATCAGTCCCTATGTGTTTCTCAGATGTGGATATGCGAGTTTAATTATCTATATATACCTGTCAGTTTCTGCCCTGCGAATGTGTTTGTTTGCTTACCAATCTGTCCTGAACAGTTTCTGCTGTGTGTCTGAGAGTGTAGTTATCAACCTGAACCTGTCAATTTCAGTTATGAGAATCCAAGTTTCGATATTAGTCTCTACCTGTCAGTTTCTGCTGTATGAATATTAAATGCAGTCATCAATTTGTATCCATCTGTTATTTTGTGAGAATGTCGATATTGATCGCTGTCTGCAAGTTTAAGCTATATCAATATGGGAGAGCAATTATCAAACAGTATCTGTCAGGTTTTGCTATTTGACACTAGAGTGTCATTGTCAATCTGTTTCTACTATGTCAATATGACAGTGTAGATATCAATCTGTCCTTGTCAGTTTTTTACCTGTCAATATGCAAATACAGTTATTGATCAGTACCCATCAGCTTCTGCTCTGGTGAATGTGGGTGTATTAATCAAACTGTAGTTGTCACTGTCAGCGATGTGAACGTGGGAGTACAGTTACCATTCTCTACCTGTCATTTTCTTCTTTGTCAAAGTGAGTGTAACTGTCAATCTGTACCTTTCAGACTCTGCTGTGTGAATACATAAATATAGTTGTCAATCTGTAGCTGTCAGTTTCTGCCTGGTGAATATGTTTGTGTAATTGTCAATCCTTCCAGTTTCGACTATGTGAACGTGTGAGCTGAGTTTTCACCTGTCGCTATCAGTTTCTGCTTTGTGAATGTGAGAGTTTAGTTATCAATCTTTGTGTGTCAGGGTCTGTAATGTCAGTGTTTGAGTGTATTTATTCATCTTTTCCTGTCAGTTTGTGTGACTGTAGTTATCAACTTGTACCTCTCAGATTGAGAGTGTAGTTATCAATTTGATTTGATCTGATTTATTATTTTAGTCGCACTGAGATACAATGGAAAGTATTGTTTTGTGTACTTTACAGGCAGATAATATTTAACAAAATGCATCAAGGTAATAGAACAGAATCCGCAATACAAACCTTCAAAGAGACAGAGATTAACGTTAAAAATTGAGCAAGATTAGAGTGGTGGTGGAAAAGCACAGCAGGTCAGGCAGCATCCGAGGAGCAGGAAAATCGACGTTTTGGGCAAAAGCCTTTCATTAGGAATGTTTGAAACGTCGATATTCCTACTCCTCGGATACTGCCTGACCTGCTGTGCTTTTCCACCACCACTCTAATCTTGACTCTAATCTCCAGCATCTGCAGTACCCACTTTTGCCTTAAAGTTTGAGCAGTTCATTCAAAAGTCTGATAACAGCAGAGAAGCTGTTCTTGAGTTTGTTGGGTGGTGTATTCAAACTTCTGTATTTTCTGGTGGTAGCTAGGAAAATATTAGTTTTATACAGAAGATAGGGTGAGTGGAAGGGTGACGAGTAAAAGACAGATGGAGATAGAGTCCAAAGAAAGAGAAGAACAGTAGGACAGACAAAGGAGTGGATAACTGTCAGACTAAGTGGGTGAATAGCCTATTAGTGGCTAACAATTGGTGGTGTATAATAGCAGACTATATGTTAACATGTGGGGTTTTGGGTAATGACATGGGAGAGCTCAAGCCCTGTAGTTGTTGAACTCAATATTGAGTCCACAAGGCTGTCGAGGTTCCAAGCAGAAAATGGGGTGCCGTTCTTCTAGCTGACACTGAGCTTCACTGGAGCAATACAGCAAGCCTGAGACAGGGAACAGGGTGGTGTGTTGAAGTGGCATGCAACTGGAAGCACAAGGTCTTTTTGTCTGGACAAAATGTAGGTGTTCTGCACAGTGGACATCCAATCTACACTCAGTTTCCCCAACATAGAGGAGACCACATTGTGTGTAATATCTTTGCCACCATCAGTTCTGAAGACTGGTCACTCGACCTGAAATGCTGCCAGGCCTGTGTAATGTTTGTTTTGTTATCAATCTCTGCCTGTCAGTTTCTTCTCTGTGATTATGTGAGTGTCATTATCAAAGTGTACACGTCAATTTATGTGATTTGAAATTGGAAGCATAATCAATCTATTCCAGTCAATTTCTGCTTTATGAATATGTGTAGTTATCAATCTTTCTCTGAAATTTACTGCCACCTGCATGTGTGAGTTATTAACCAACTTGTCCCTGTCAGATTCTGCTTTGTGCATCTGAGAGTGCAGTTATTAATTTGTATATATCAACTTCTTGTTTATAAATGTGCAAATTCATTTATCTTACTGTACCTGTCAGGTTTTGCTATGCAAATGTGTTAGTCTAGTTATCAACCTTACCTGTCATAGGTGTGTCCATGATTATTGTTCTCTCCCGTACAGTTGCTGCAATGTGAATATGTGAGAGCAGATATCAATCTAAGACTGTCAGTTTTGGTTGTGCCCATACGAGAGTTTAGGACTTAAGACCATTACACCATAAGACATAGGAGCGGAAGTAAGGCCATTCGGCCCATCGAGTCCACTCCACCATTCAATCATGGCTGATGGGCATTTCAACTCTACTTACCCGCATTCTCCCCATAACCCTTAATTCCTTGTGACATCAAGAATTTATCAATTTCTGCCTTGAAAACATTTAGCGCCCCAGCCTCCACTGCACTCTGCGGCAATGAATTCCACAGGCCCACCACTCTCTGGCTGAAGTAATGTCTCCACATTTCTGTTCTGAATTTACCCCCTCTAATTCTAAGGCTGTGTCCACGGGTCCTAGTCTCCTTGCCTAATGGAAACAATTTCCTAGCATCCACCCTCTCCAAGCCATGTATTATCTTGTAAGTTTCCATTAGATCTCCCCTTAATCTTCTAAACTCCAATGAATACAATCCCAGGATCCTCAGCCATTCCTCATATGTTAGACCTACCATTCTCCAAACAGGGCCTAACTACAGCTTTATAAAGTCTCAGTAGCACAACAGTGCTTCTTATATTCCAACCCTCTTGAGATAAATGACAACATTGCATTCGCTTTCTTAATCACAGACTCAACCTGCATGTTTACCTTTACAGAATCCTCAACTAGCACTCCCAGATATCTCTGTACTTTGGCTTTATGAATTTTCTCACCGTTTAGAAAGTAATCCATGCTTCTATTCTTTTTCCCAAAGTGCAAGACCTCGCATTTGCTCACACATTGCTCACGCATTTGCTGACATTTATTAAATGTGTGTACTGTCAGCAGAATGAGAGCACCAATAATCAAGTTCAACACAACACTGTGGATAGAGGATTTTACAGATCTAACAACAATGGGAATATCTTTTGATATTGTAGCAGTAAGCAGCTAAAATCTTTTACCTACCATATCCAAGTCTCAGTTCCCACTAACAGTGTTTTGAAAGGTGGAGGCAGGCACCTTAGAAAAAGGCTAGGTTGGTTGTGACTTGAGAAATGTTATTGGTTCCATCACAGTCAGTTTTTTTAAAATAAAAACAAATTTGAAAGAATCTTGACAGTCAACAGATTCTGAAACTCCATTACTCAGCAGTAAGTTACACCAAAACTTTTTTTTTAAAATGGTCAACTTGTTTGTTGAATGGTTCTTATAACTGGACATTTACAGTGGGAGAAACTAGAGTTCTTATTTGAGTCACTTCAAT
>NC_057759.1:6714695-6724006 GCF_004010195.1 Chiloscyllium plagiosum | reverse complement strand
CATTTTTGCTCTACTGTCTTCCTTGCTAGGCTCTGCTTCAAGTCTATTTTTGTCAGTTCCTCTCTCATGCCCTCATAATTACCTTTATTTAACTGTAACACCATTACATCCGATTTTGCCTTCTCTCTTTTAAACTGCAGACTGAACTCTACTATATTATGATCGCTGCTTCCTAAGTGTTCCCTTACCTTAAGATTTTTCATAAAATCATTACATAGCACTAGGTCCAGAATAGCATGCTCCCTTGTGGGCTCAATGACAAGCTGTTCCAAAAAGCCATCCTGTAAGCATTCCATGAATTCCCTTTCTTTGGATCCATTGGCAACATTATTTACCCAGTCCACCTGCATATTGAAGTCTCCCATGATCACCGTGACCTTGCCTTTCTGACATGCCTTCTCTATTTCCCGGTGCATGTTGCGCCCCTGGTCCTGACCACTGTTAGGAGGTCTGTACATAATTCCCACGATGGATTTTTTGCCTTTGTGGTTCCTCAATTCCACCCACACAGACTCCACATCATCCGACGCTATGTCATTCAGTGCCATAGATTTAATTTTGTTCTTAACTAACAAGGCAACCCAGCCCCCTCTGCCCACCTCTCTGTCTTTTCGATAAGTTGAAAACCCTTGGATGTTTAACTGCCAGTCCTGCCCCCACCCCCCGTAACCACGTCTCTGTGATGCCTACCACATCATAATCATTCACGATGATCTGTGCCATTGGTTCATCTGCTTTGATGTATACATGTCAATTTCTGCTGTCCATGTGTGAATTTAGGAATTCATCTATACATGCCAGTTTCTGCTGTGTGACTGAGAGTGAAGTTCTCAATGAGTTCCCGTCACTTTCAACTCTTATATATCAAAGTTGCTCAATTCTCTGGCAGCCAATAATATTCTAAGAGTCTAATGATATCCATGAATCTATTGTTGATTGCCAGAAAAACACATCTGGTTCAGAAATGTCCTTGAATGAAGGAAACTGACATCCTTCCCTTGTCAGACCCACATCAATGTGGCTGCATGGGTAGTTAGGGATGGACAATAAATGCTGGCCGAGTCAGTGATGCCCCCATCCCATGAATGAATTAGAAAATAAAATTCTGTGACTGTGATTCAATCTAATAATAGTGTTTAGGGTGTTGAGATTGGGCCTTAATCTCTTATGCATTTTGTGATTTATGACTCAGTCACAGAATTGATACAGCCATTCAGCCTGTTGTGTCTGCACTGGAACATTCTATTCTTATTCTGTTCTCCATACTAGTTTCCACTAATTGTTGGGATTCTAATCTTCATTCACTCACTGTCAGTGTCTCGGTGTAAATGCAAATTTGAGATTAGTTCTGCAGTTATTGGCCTTTGAATACCTAGAGTGCCAGTTTTGCTCTGTGTGCAACAGTGACAAGTCGAGTATATGGATGCCATTCTCTATGTTCAGTTGTATTTTTTCAGCAGAGTGTAAGATAAACCCGTTCAATATTTGATAAACCTGTGTGATTGAGGAGTTAATGTTGGTTCAATATTTATCTTTGCCAAGTATCTGAATTTTATTGTATTCAATCTCAGTTTTCTTTTTATATTTTGTGTGTGCAGTAGTATTTGTCAGTTGCTGCTGGACACTGCAATAATGTAACATCTAATACTAACATATTCTGAAGCGATTAATAATGTGGTCAGTCAATTTATGACTACATATCTGGAAGTAGTTGTGGATCTAAATTGCATTTTGTTTTCCCTTTTACCATTAACTGGCTGAGTGAGAGTGAGTTTTCTGTTGTGCTGCCAATCTGTATCACTTTAAAGATTGGTACTGGTTGAGATCACACCAACATTGTCTGTATGTCTCTGTGTGATTCCAATTCTGATACACTATGAGGTGGTTCTAAGGTCTTATCAATCAGTGTTTCATACATTAAAAAAGTATGGAAATGCTTCTGCATTACTGAGGCCCTCAACCAGAATGGGAGCGTGCATGAAGTGTGTTTTCATCAACACTAGGCTGAGAGTGAGAATGAGAGAGACAGAGACAGACACAGATGTGTATGTACATATACGAATGAGCATTAAGCATCCTCTCTCGAAGCATCCTCTGTAGATAAGGCTTGATCAAGAAGTTCATTTGAAATTTACATTGTTTGATTATTGTCTTTGTAGAGGACAACTGTTTATCAAAAGAATAATTTTGTCCTGCTCATATCTGCACTTAATATCTACTTCATACACATATATAACGCCATGATTGGTTTGTTCAAATTGATTGTAACTTTAAAAATGCCAAATGTACATATGAATTTAATGCAGCTCATAAATATATATTTATTATAAGCATACAGTCCAACCTGCTTCTAATCTTATGAGTGATAATTGGCTTTGAATGATGGAATTTACTGTCACTGAGGTGGTAAGCACTGAGAACAGGGTAAAATAACATAGATTTATGTATTGTCAGTTGTGTTTAACTCTTGGGTTGAATGTGTACTTCTGGAAATGGAGCTCAATGTGCATCTGACTCTATCCATTCAGATAGAGGAAAGGACCTTCTCCTCTCCGACAGTGGTAACATACCTGCTGGGTGTGAGAAGCAGCTGGTCGCCCTTGGATTGGTCCATCAAATATTTGCCTGGAGAAAGACAAAAGAGAGAGCTCTGGTAAATCACTCGCAGCTGAGTAGGAAGACATCAAATGATCAATGCAACATTCGGGTCATGATCATTATAATTCTTTGTTGGTGAACAGTGCAGATCCTGGTACTACTCGAGCCCTGAGCTCCTTCCAGTTGTTTTCTGTTTCCCCTATTCTGAAACATTTCACTTAGATAAAATAAACTCACCAAAATATGGACATCTCCTCAAATGGAATGATTACACAGTTCAATGTCCAGCTCCCAATACATTAACTGTTGAAAAACAAATACTAGGCACGATTTCACATACTTGGAGACATTTATCCGGTGCCTGCTATATTTATCCTACACACGATTATCACATTTGTTTCTACTGTCCTTTATTTCAAAGTCTATTCGCAATAAACAGCGTGAAACAGAAGCCAAACAGAACTCCCATCAGTGTTTAGGGGATTAAGAAAGACAAGAATGTCCCACAGTAGCTTCTTCCCGCTCTGTCTCCCTCAGCAGGCCCACACACAGCCCGAGAAAGGCATCTCTCTTCCCCCCAGCCCGCTCACTCCAAGTTCCGGGACCAGTTCCTGCTCTACTCGGCCGCTTACAAACAGCTGAAAATGTGTTGCTGGAAAAGCGCAGCAGGTCAGGCAGCATCCAAGGAACAGGAGAATTGACGTTTCAGACATAAGCCCTTCTTCAGGAATGAGGAAAGTGTGTCCAGCAGGCTAAGATAAAAGGTAGGGAGGAGGGACCTGTGGGAGGGGCGCTGGAGATGCGATAGGTGGAAGGAGGTTAAGGTGAGGGTGATAGGCCGGAGTGGGGTGGGGGCGGAGAGGTCCGGAAGAAGATTGCAGGTTAGGAAGGCAGTGCTGAGTTTGAGGAATTTGACTGAGACAAGGTGTGGGGAGGCGAAATGAGGAAACTGGAGAAGTCTGAGTTCATCCCCTGTAGTTGGAGGGCTCCTAGGCAAAAGATGAGGCGCTCTTCCTCCAGCCGTTGTGTTGCTATGGTCTGGCGATGATGGAGTGGGAGGGGGAGTTGAAGTGTTGAGCCACGGGGTGGTTGGGTTGGTTGGTCCGGGTGTCCCAGAGGTGTTCTCTGAAACGTTCCGCAAATAGGCGACCTGTCTCCCCAATATAGAGGAGGCCACATCGGGTGCAGCGGATGCAATAGATGATGTGTGTGGAGGTGCAGGTGAATTTGTGGCGGATATGGAAGGATCCCTTGGGGCCTTGGAGGGAAGTAAGGGGGGAGATGTGGGCGCAAGTTTTGCATTTCTTGCAGTGTCATCTCTGTTCACAATTTGACACATAATGACAAATGTAAGATGTACACTTTATGAATGACAGAAACTTTTTCAGTCAAACAAGTATCGGGAGAAGAATATTTCAAAGGAGATAAAGTCTAAACATCTAGACTTAACATTTAAAGGCAGTTAGCGGCATGACTGTTCCCAAATTCCCGGCCTCCAATACCCTGGAGGGCACCATTGATCAGAAACTTAAATGGAACAATTATCTAAAGAGCATAGCTACAAGTGCATGTCAGGGGTTAGGCATTCTGTGGCACACATTATGGGTGGAATTTAATCCCGGCAACGGATGTCTAACCCACTGAATACGTAGCTGGAGAGCACCACTTCCTTTGAGGAAGGCCCTCTGTATTTAGTGCCAAATTAACAACAATGTACCAGCCCCAGGATCAAGCATCCAAGGGGTGGAAATCCCACCCCAAAAGGTGCCAATGAATAAAATTCAAGAAGATGCAGATGGATTTCGCCACAAATTCACCTGCACCTCCACACACATCATCTATTGCATCTGCTGCACCCGATGTGGCCTCCTCTATATTGGGGAGACAGGCCGCCTCCTTGCGGAACGTTTCAGAGAACACCTCTGGGACACCCGGACCAACCAACCCAACCACCCCGTGGCTCAACACTTCAACTCCCCCTCCAACTCCACCAAGGACATGCAGGTCCTTGGGCTCCTCCATCGCCAGACCATAGCAACGCGACGGTTGGAGAAGGAGCCTGCTGTTCCCTCGCTTCCCTGGGCGCTGATCTCTCCATTGCGGTCTGTTTCAAACAAACCTCTTGCACTCACTGAGTAAATGCTCCTCAATGGCAGCGCTGGGGGAGGGCCTCACGCATGCGCTCCTCTGGTCAGGAACAGTCAGTGTTGGGGGAGGCGAGCGTGCGATGAGGTATTGCGCATGCGATGTTTTCCCAAAAACTCCCCGAAAAAACAAATATCAATTGGTCATTTCCCCAATTCCCTTTTCTCCCAGTTTGACCAAAGGAACTGGGGCTGTGGGGGAAAGGGCAGAGAACGTTTCAAGCTGGGACATTGTCCCTTTATGAAGCTCCAATGGAGCTCATTCCCGGGTCATGTTAATAACTCCTCCCTCCGGCTCTCTCACAATCTGATCAGGGGGCGGAGAAACTGGAGGCCACTCGGCCCATTCTCTGTGCTCTCCCTTTCGATAACATCACGTCTGATCGAATGTTAACTGTGGTATTTAATCCTGCTGACCCCATATCCACAAATATTAACTCCTTGCCCAAAGGAACATACAGAGAGATGGAATAAGTGGACAATTCTTACGAAGGCAGAAAATAACTGATGGAGAGAGTCTTGAATCACAGTGTCGGTGCTTATTTCTGAGTCAGGAGGCCCGTGGAAAAGTCAGACCAGGTGTGCAACAACATCTCTGGGACTCGATTTAGTTTGTCGTGGATGACAGATTTTAGTGTCCGGTATGCTGCAGACAGAAACCTTGTAATGTGTTGTATGCCACAACGAGAGACCCCAGCTGTTTTTGTTTATTCACTCATTGAACGTGGATGTCGCTGGCTGAGCCTACCATTTATTCTCCATCCCTTTGAGAAGGCGGTGGTGAGGGAACAGCTGTTGTCCATGTGCTGCCCACAATGCCATGAATACGCAGTTCCAGGGTCTTGATCCAGTGACAGTGAAAGAAAGTGGTTTTATTTCTAAGTCAGCATGGTGAGTGCCTCAGAGGGGAACTTGTCCGACATCAAGGCGGTGTTCCCTGACATCAGCTGCCTTTATCGTTTTCGATGGAGCTCGTCGCGATTTCGAAGGTCCTCCTTTTACAAATTACAAAACTCGAATCTCTTTGTCAACGGCACAGACAGACGTCTCTCTGGCCGATAGCGTGAAATCAGAATTGTGTGTTGTCTCCCTGGTGTCAGGATCAAGGATATCTCGGAGAGAGTGCAGGATATTCACAAAGGGGCGTACACATTGGAACTAACTACACAGGAAGGGAAAGGGATGAGATTTCGAAGGAAGAATAAGGAAGGGAGGCAAGAATTTAGAAAGGAGGTCCTCTCCAGTAGAAATATATAGATTACTCCCGCTGCTACGAGCGACTGGTGGTAGGAATAGGATGGTGGGTAAAAACAATGACTGCAGATGCTGGAAACCAGATTCTGGATTAGTGGTGCTGGAAGAGCACAGCAATTCAGGCAGCATCCGAGGACAGGCAAAATCCGAGGACAGGCAAAATCGACGTTTCGGGCAAAAGCCCTTCAGGAAGATCGAGCAGAGGAATGCCCAACTCAGGAACTGGTGCAGGGGAGAGGTGTTAAAATTTTTGGATAATTGGACTCTCTTCTGGGGAAGACGTGACTTGTAGAAAAAGGATGGAATACGCTTGAATTGGAAGGGAGCTACTGGGGACGGGTTAAACTAGGAAGGTGTGGGCGTGGGGTGAGGTCAGTGGGAACCGGGGAGATAGTGAACAAAGATATCAATCTGAGGCTGGTGAGTCGGTAAGTCAAACCTCAGAGCAGACAGGAACGTAGCAAAGAATGTGGTTGGATTGATAACTAAAACTGCATTTATTTCAATGCAAGACGCCTAACAGAGAAGGAGGATGAACTCAGGACATGGTTAGGAAACTGGGATTGGAATTGGGATATCATAGCAATTACAGAGACATGGTTTGGGGATGACACAACAGACAGCTTAATGTTCCAGGAATCAAAAGTTATAGGAAGGATGGGGAGAGGGGTCAGCAAGAGAAAATGGGGAGTGACATGTTTGGTAAGAGAGGAGGGAGGATATTCCTGGACTTATATCCATGGAAATTATTTGGATGAAACTGAGAAATAAGAAAAGGTTTGATCATCTTATTGGGATTGGACTGTAGACACCCTAACAGTCGGCAGGAAATCGAGAAACAAATTTGTCAGGAGATCTTAGACCTGCAGGAATAATGGTGTGGTTATGGTGAGGGATTTTAACATTCCAAACATAGATTATGGCTGCCACATTGTTAATGGTTTAGACAGAAAGGAATTTCCTAAACGTGTACAAGACAAATTTCTGATTCAGTATATGAATGTATATTCTAGACAAGGTGCAAATCTTGACCTACTCTTGTGATATAATGATGTATCAGTGGGGGAGCACTTTGGGACCAATGACCATAATTTTATTAGTTTTAAAACTCTGATGGAAAAGGATAGACCAGATCTAAAAGTTAAATTTCTAATTTGGAGGAAGGCCAATTTTGAGAGTATTGTGCAAAAACTTTCAAAAGTTGACTGAGGGCAGATGTTCACAGGCAAAGTGATGGCTGAAAAATGGAAAGCCTTCAAAAATGAGAAAATGAGGGTACAGAGACAGTATGTTTCAGTTCGGGTGAAAGGCATGACTGGTTGGTGTAGGAAATGCTGGATGAGAAAAGAATTTGAGGTTTTGGTCCAAATAAGAAGGAAGCAAATGTTAGTTACATACAGCAGAGATTGAGTGAATCCTTCCAAGAGTATAAAGGCAGTAGGGATATATTTGAGAAGGAAATGAGGAGTGCAAAAAAGGGACATAACATACCTTTGGCAAACAGTGTTAATGAGAATTCAAATAGATTTTACAAATACATGAAGGTCAATAGGGTAACCAGGGAAAGAAGTGGGCCCACCAAAGAGTAGCAAGGCAGCCTATGTGTGCAACAACAGGAAATGTGGGAGATACTAAGCAAGTGCTTACTGAGGAGAAGGAAATGGAAGATATAGAACATGGGGAAACAGATAGTGACATCTTAAAAAATGTCCATAATACAGAGGAGGTGCTGCTGGATGATTTTAAACAGAAAAGGTGGATAAAGCATGAGCACCTGATCAGGTGGACCTGGAACAAGGTGATAAGCTAGGGAAGTGATTGTTGGGCCCCTTGCTGAGATATTTGTATCATCAATAGTCACAGGTGAAGTGCAGAAAGACTGGAGGCTGGCTACCATGGTACCACTATTTAGGAAAGGTGGTAAGGAAAAGCCAGGGAACTATTGAACAGTGAGCATAACATCAACAGTAGGCAAACAGTTGAGGGGATTGTGAGAGACAGGATTACATCTTTTGAAAGGCCAGGATTGATTAGGGGTAGTCAGCATGGCTTTCTGCTTGGGAAGTCATGTATCACTAACTTGACTGAGTTTTTTTTTAATTTGTATGGAAGAGGACTGATGAGGGCAAAGTGGTGGATGTGATCTGTATGGCGTTCAGTAAGGCGTTTGACAAGGTTCCCCATGGGAAATTGGTTAGCAAGATTGGATCACATGGAATACAAAGAGTACTAGCCATTTGGATACAGAACTTGTTTGAAGGTAGAAGACAGAGGGTGGTGGTGGAGGAGGGATGCTTTTCAGGCCTGTGACAAGTGATGTGCTACAAGGATCACTGCTGAGTCCATTGCTTTTCATCATTTGTATAAATGATTTTAGTTTAAAAAATGACAGAACACCAGGTTTTATTCCAACAGGTTTATTTAGAAGCACAAACTTTCGGAGTAATGCTCCTCCATCAGGTATCTGTATTTAGAAAGCGTGTACTTCCAAATACAAGCTTTGGAGTATAACTTGGTGGAGTCTCATTTTTAACTTTGCACACCCCAGTCCAGCACCGGCACCTCCACATTATTATGAATGATTTGGATGTGAGGTTGCAGGTATTGTTAGTAAGTTTGCAGATTACACAAAAATTATAGGTGTACTAAACTGCAAAGAAGGCTACCTCAGGATACAGCAGGATCTCGATCAGATGGGCCACTGGACCCCGGAGTGGCATATTGAGTTCAATTTAAATCGATATGAGGTGCTGCAATTGGAAAGGCAAATCAGGGCAGGACTTACACACTTAATATAAAGGTCCTGTGGAGTGTTGCTGAACAAAGAAACGTTGGAGTTCAGGTTCATAGCTCCTTGAAAGTGGAGTCACAGGTTGATAGGATAGTGAAGAAGTCATTTGGTATGCTTTCCTTTATTGGACAGAGCATTGAGTATAGAAGGATTTGAGCTATAGGGAGAGGCTGAATAGGCTGGGGCTATTTTCTCTGGAGCATCGAAGGCTGAGGTGTGACCTTATGGAGATTTATAAAATCATGAGGTGCATGGATAGGGTAAATAGACAAGGTATTTTTCCTGGGGTAGGGGAGCCCAGAACTAGAGGGCATAGATTTAAGGTGAGAGGAGAAAAATTTAACAGGGACTTAAGGGGCAACTTCTTCACACAGAGGGTGGTGCGTGTATGGAATGTGCTACCAGAGAAAGTAGTAGAGGCTGGTACAATTACAACAGTTAAAAGGCATCCAGATGGGCATATGAATAGGAAGGGTTTAGAAGGGCATGGGCCAAGTGCTGGCAAATGGGACTAAATTAGGTTA